>NC_080172.1:58332385-58427988 GCF_950295315.1 Erinaceus europaeus
AATGTGTCATTCATTAATTTATTCATTTAATTTAACAAGTTTTCATTGAGTTCCTGCTATAAGCAAGATATAGTGTTAAGTGTAAGAAGTGGATGAAGTAGTCATGATTCCTTTTTTTTTTTCTTTGATTTAGACATATCTTTATGGTTTCTTTCTTTACTTATTAGAAAAAAACACAAGAATAAATGTGCATTTCTTTCTTTTTTTTTTGTTTGCAAGTTCACATGTAAGACAAAAATTTTTTTAAATCTTTTGGGTTTTTATAAAAAAATGTATTGAACTGGAATTCTGGTCTGTTTGGAAATTGTTGTGCTTCATATATTTATTTATTTTCAGTTGTTTTTCAACCATAGCATTGCTTAGCTCCAACTTGTGGTAGTGCCAGAGAATGCAGAGTCTCAGGCATGAAAGCCTTTTGCACAACCACTATGCAATCCCTCCGAGTCCAGACACACCTTTTAAAAAGTCAATTATAATACAATACTGTCACAACTTAAAATGACTGGTATACAAAGCCCTGCAGTGAAGGAGGAGTTTCTAAGCCTGTGAATATTAAGACCACCCCTGGGAGGAAGTAATGTTCTAAGTTCGAGCTTAAGGAAGAAAAAATGACTACAGTCCAGGGAAACAGTGTGTGTCAAGATATGAAACAACATGCACTACTGAAAAATGGCAAGGGAGTTTAGCAAGGGTGGGATGTGATAGAGCTGGGGAGATAAAGTAAAGGTTATGCAAAAGACCTTCATGCCGGGCTAGCTTTGCGGGTGTTTCTTCCTGGGCACGTGCTCTCTGGGTTGGAGAGAACTCAGCTGGAGCCATCCTGGGCTGCTGCTTACTCAATGATACAGGAGAGAGGAACCAGGAACTCATGGTGGAGCGGGAACACAATGCAATGCCTTTATTGATTTGAGACTATATATATATATATATATATATATATCTTTAACCGGAAGTGGCAAGTGGGAAAAGGAAATGGCTAGAAGGGGTGGAGAAAAGAGAGTGAAGGTAGAAAGCTTCCATAGCAGCTCTTGCGAAGGTTCTAACCAGTGGGATTAACCAATACCCCACAGGCAGGGCGGTTCTCAGGTAAAACAAAGATCATGTTAATAGACCACAGCATCAAGCAATGCAGGGGAGCTGGCATAATGCCCAACACCTTTGCCCCTGAGGATCCAGAGTCCTAAATTCAATCCCTACCATCACTATAAACTAGAGCTGATTAGTGCTCTGGTAAAGGAACTGGCCATGGAGGGCCTCAGAGGTCACACAAAGGAGTTGATCTTTATTCTAAAGTTGTCCAAGTCATGAAAAATTTCTAAGCAGTGAAGTAATGAGATTAACTGTACATTTCACAAAGGGAAGTATGGGCAGTAGAAGATGGTGTGGTGCTGCAGGAGTGGAAGGAGGAGGTGAGGAGGTAGGGCAGCAGAAAAAGACATGGGGAGTATGACAGCAGAGAAACCACTTAAGTAATTATTATAGTGGCCCAGCATGAACTAGACTGTATGTAATAAGGCTAACAAAGGGAAGACTGATCTGAAACACACTAAGAGTTAATCCAAAAAGAGAAGAGACACCATAATAGTTATGCAAAGACACTCATGTCTGAGGCTCCAAAATCCCAGGCTCAATTCTGCAGTACTGTCATAAGCTATAGATGAGCAGCGCTCCGGCAAAAAAAGAGAGAGAGAGACAGAAACAGAGAAGAAGGAAGAGGAGGAGAGGGAGCAACAGCAGATATGATCTGAAGAAAGTGAGGTCTGCTTGGGTCCATACTCCCAAAGGGTTAAAGAATAGGAAAGCTATCAGTGGAGGGGACAGGATACAGAGTTCTGGTGGTGGGAATTGTGTGAAGTTGTACTCCTCTTATCTTATGGTTTTGTCAATGTTTCTTTTTTATTAAAAAAAAAAAAAAGAAAATGAGGTCTGGCTCTATAGATAGAGCATGCACAGAACACATATCCTCAGATCTTTGGCTGGAGAGATAACATAATGGTTATTCAAAGGACTTCCATGCCTGATGCTTGGAGATGCCAGGTTCAGTCCCCAGCACTACTGTAAGCCAGACTTGAGCAGTGCTCTGGAAAAAGAAAAAAAATCAGACCAATAGGATTTAGCAATTATTTAACTAAACGCATTGGGTGAGAGGGAAGATAACTTGCATATTATACATCTGACAAGGCAATGATATTAAAAATATATAAAAAAATCATGGGAGCCAGTCAGTGGTGCAGCAGGTTAAGCGCACGTGATGGGAAGTGCAAGGACCAACATAAGGATCCTAGTTCGAGCCCTGGACTCCTCCCATGTAAGGGGTTCACTTCAAAGGTGGTGAAACAGGTCTGCAGGTGTCTATCTTTCTCTCCCCCTCTCTGTCTTCCCGTCCTCTCTCTATTTTTCTCTGTCCTATCTAACAACAACAATAGCTATAACAACAATAACAATAGCAAGGGCAACAAACAACAAGGGCAACAAAATGGAAAAAAATGGCCTCCGGGAGCAGTGGATTCATAGTGCTGGCACCGAGCCCCAGTGATAACCCTGGAGGCAAAAAAAAAAAAGAAAAAGAAAAGAAAAGGAAAGAAAGAAAGAAAGAAAGAAAGAAAGAAAGAAAGAAGAAATCATACAGTTCAATAACAAACCCAAATAACTCAATAAAAAAAGCAAACAAAAGATATGGGCAGATTATTATTTTTCTTTTTTTTTAAAAAAAAGATTTTCTTTTTAAAAATTATTTTATTTATTTATTCATTTATTGGATAGAGACTGAGAAACTGAAATAGAAGGAGAAGAGTGATCCAGGAAGTGGCGCAGTGAATGAGGCATTGGGCTCTCAAGCATGAAGTCTTGAGTTCAGTCCCTGGCAGCACATGTACCAGAGTGATGCCTGGTTCTTTCTCTCTCTCCTCCTATCTTTCTCATTAATAAATAAATAAAGATTTTTTTTTTAAAAAAAAAAAAGGAGGAGAAAGAGAGGGAGGGAGAAAGACAGATACCTGCAGACTTGCTTCACCACTTGTGAAAGCTCCCCTGCAAGTAGGGACCAGGGGCTTAAAACAGGGTCCTTGAACACTGTAAACGTGTGCTTAACTGAGTGTGCCACCACCCGGCTCCCTGAATAGGTAATTTTCTAAAGAAGAGATGCATATGGCCCACAGACATGAAAATGTTTCACTTCACTTATTATTAGAGAAATGCAAATTAAAAACCACAGTAAGATACTGTTGTGAATTTGAAAATCAGAGCCAGTAAGAAGGAACTCTATTAACATTAATGGGCCACAGAAATAGCTCCTGCTCTTAAAGAATTCTTGGGGGCTGGGTGGTAGCGCACCCAGTTAAGTGCACATAATACGAAGAGCAAGCACTGGCTCAAGGATCCTGGTTCCAGCCCCCAGCTCACCACCTGCAGATGGGAATGCTTCTTAAGCAGTGAAGCAGATGTCTTTCTCCTCCCCTCCCCCCATCTTCTTCTCCTCTCTCAATTTCTCTCTGTGCTATCTAATTAAAAAGGGAAAAAAATGGCCTCCAGGAACAGTGGATTCTTAGTGCCCACACCCAGCCCCAGTGATAACCCTGGAGGTGAGGGGAAAAAAAGGGAGTGCGGATCTTCAACCCATTGCTCAGGGTCTAGTTGTCTTAGTTACTGTTTCTTTTCCTGTATAGCCATGTCTGGGAGAAGGTTAGTCTCAATTATTTCCTGGAACATCACTTTAAAGGGGCTCTCTTGGAGATGGGCAGAATAGAAAATACTGTGCCAGTGGGGGAGACCTTCCACAAGGCTTTGTGCTAACTGGCCGGACAGGTTTGGGGCTTAGCTTCTGTACATTAGGGCCTCCTATAGGAATTTGGTTAAGTCAGATCTTTCTTTGCCTTAACATCCTCTCTTTTTCTTTTCCACGTCAATACCACTGCACACCTGTGAGCTTGATCTACAGCAATAAAACAGGAGATGACAAGTGTTGGCAAGGATATAGAGAAAAAAGAACTCTGTGGTGTTGTTAAAATTCAGCGGCTCTTGCTGGCCAGGCTAGCTTCACTGGCGGGTAACAGAGACGCGGAGACAACGGCTGGGCAGGGAAGCTGTATTTCTTTATTCAGGAACAACGATTCATAAACTAAGACAAACTAATCACCAAACAGAACTCTGCTGTCTCTTTGCGGCAGCACAAGCACTCCGTCTTACTCTGCAACTCAGGAACCCTCTAACTCTGTCACTCTGGAACTCTGGCGGGTTTCCTAGGGGCGGGGCCAAGTGGGCCCGCGAAATTAACAGGACAGATCTAATTCTCTTGGCGGGGGAGAACTAGAACCCAATGTAAAGCATACAACACTGTGGTGTATTTCACCAAAGTAAGACTGCAGTAGGTGTGTGTGTGGGGAAAGTTCATGTTCTGGAACATGATGGCAGAGGACCTAGTGGGGGTTGTATTGTTATGTGGAAAACTGAGAAATGTTATGCATGTACAAACTATTGTATTTACTGTTGACTGTAAAACATTAACCCCCTAGTAAAGAATTTTTTAAAAAAGAACTTACACTGTTGGTGGGGAAGCAAAATGGTGTAACCCTTATGTAAAACAGTATGGAAAATATTTAAACAAATAAAAATGGAAGTACCTGATGGCCCAGCAATACCACTCCAAGGTCCCAGGTTCAATCCCCAGCTCTTAAGCCAGAGTTGATCAGTGTTCTGGTCTTTTTCTCTATAATTCTCTCTCATTAAAATAAAATAATAATAATAATGCTACTCTGCATTTTAAAATAATAATAAAATTAAAATACCTTTAAATGTTCCATACAAAAGCACCTGTCACAGAGCCTTGGCTAATTTTCCCATAAGTATTGGTTTTCTTCCCCATGTCCTCTTCTCCTCAGACTATACTACTATACTATAGAAGGACTTTTCTTAACTATGGAGATATTTATCTTAGAGATATACATGCTAAACACTAATAACATTTGCGGTTAGGTCCAGGCAATAGCACAGTGAGTTAAGTGCACATGGAGTGAAGCACAAGGACTGGCCCAACAATCCCAGTTAGAGCCCCTGGCTCCCCACCTGCAGGAGGGTCGCTTCATGGATGGTGAAGCAGATCTGCAGGTCTGCAGGTTGTAGTGCAGGCACCAAGCCTCAGTGATAACCCTAGAGACAAAAAAAAAAAAAAAAGAGAGAGAGAGCATTTGGGGTTTGAGGTTTGGTGGGATGACAGGGGAGGGCAGCACTCTGTAAAATATCTCCAGAGTTTTCTTGATAAAGCAACTTCTAGACTGGAAGAATCATGTTTAAGTTTCATGTGGCATTTTTTTTTTTCCCCATCAGTACCTCACCAGGGCTCCATACCTGCTTTATTCTATCACCCCTGGGGATCTTTTCTCTCTCTCTCTCTCTCTCTCTCTCTCTCTCTGAGGATGTGAGACAGAGAAAGTCAGAGACAGAGAGGAGAGTCACTACTGTTTGTAAAGTTTCCCCTTTGCATAGTGCTCCCATGTGGTGTACAGGAGGCCAAACTCAGGTTCTTATATGTGGTCAAATGTGTGCTCTTCCTAGTGACCTATCTCCCTGTTCTTCGTGTGGTAATTCTATTATTCTCAAGTGATTTAAAGGAGCAAGTAGGAGATCCTTGTAAGGTTCCGAAGTTACCAAATGAGGTCAGATAGTATGAACTGTGTGTTTTACATTGTCCTTGCTCCAGACCTTTTTCTGAAATAAGCTGATGAAAGCGAGAAGCTTCTAACAGGACTCTGTCTCCTAGTTAAGCACAGAGTAAAAGAAGGATTCTGAGATTTTCCCATAAAACCCCTACATACAATCTTCTCATTTAGAGACCCAAGCCTTAGTTCTTTATATGTCCTTATAGAGACTACTGAGATTTACTGGTTTGGGAAAGATGGTTTCAACCTTCCCTTTGCCCCACTTAAATAGAAATGGGGAAAATACGCCAAGTTTTCTCCCAGTGTCCTAGTTGTGTGGCCTTAGAAAAAGCAGCACTTAGGCATGGAGAAAAAGCATAAACTATGCAAATAGTTATGCAAAAAGACTTTCATGCCTGAGGCTCCAAAGTCTCAGGTTCAGTCCCTGCACCATCATAAACCAAAGATGAGTAGTGCTCTGGTCTCTCCCTGTCTCATTAAAATTAAAACAAATTATAAAAAGAAGAAGAAAGGAGAGGAGAGGAAAGGAAAAGAAAAGAACAGAAGAGAAAAGAGATGGGGAGGGCAGGGGAGGAGAGGGAGAGGAGAGGAATGGAAAGGAAAGAGAAGAAGTAGGGAAGGGGAGGGCAAGGGAAGGAAGGAAAGGGAAGGGGCAGGGAAGGGGCAGGGAGGAGAAGAGAGGGGAGGGGAGGGGAGGAGCAACACTTGTAGAAAGACAGATTTCAGAGTGACTCATCCCTAGGGAGGTGGAGTCAGATTCTGGGAAACGGTAAATGGACCACAAAACTCCTGCCTCAGGAGATATTTGAAAGCCCTGTAGCCTTTAGGGGCTAAAATAATCAGGAATTTCAGAGCTCTCTTAAATTAAATGTTCCATTTCTGATGTTGTTTCTCAGGACTAAAATTGCTGAAAAGGAAGGACTTGCAGGTGACTCATACATGAATATACGTAAATGATAAACTACCTCCAGCTTCTATGGTCACTCCACCCCCCACCCCCACCCCATGATGTCCTCTTTTTAAAATCAGAGCAAATCTGAAGTTGTGCCTCTACGAAACCACTTCCTTTCACTGCCATAGACCATTTGGCTCCTCAGCTCCTGGGAATCCTCTTAAGACACAATAGAGTGGAGTCATTAACCACCTGCCTGCAGAAAACCCCAGCTCTGTCTCTGATCCCTGGTTCCCCTCTTTTGTGATCAAGCCCTGTCTGATAGTGTGAAATGATATGTGGAAACTTGGAAGGGAAGTGAGTTCTTCCACAGGAGCTCAGTGTTTAGACAGCAGCTCAGGTTCTACTCTGAATGGCATCCGTGGGGGGGCGGGGGCGGGTGGCAGGATGCTGCCTCCTCCTAATAGTCCCACTGGGCTGTAAGGTGGGGGATTGTAAATAAATCAGGAACAGGAGGACAGCAGTCATCCTCACCCACATCTCTGCATCTGGCCCACAGACATAATCATGCAAGCCAGCCTGTGGTCTTAGAAGAGATGTGATTGCGCACATGGAGCAAAGAGCAAGGACCGGCATAAGGATCCCGGTTGAAACCCTGGCTCCCCACCTGCAGGGACTTTGCTTCATAGGCGGTGAAGCGGGTCTGCAAGTGTCTATCTTTCTCTCTCCCTCTCTGTCTTCCCCCCCTCTCCATTTCTCTCTTTGTCCTATCCAACAATGACGACATCAACAATAATAATTACAATAAAAAAACAAGGGCAACAAAAAGGAAAGTAAATATATATGAAGAGACATAATTTAGATGAGTGCCAGGAGGCAAGTCAGATGACTGACAAAAATTTGCACATAATAAATTCATAATTAACTGGCTGTGAAGCTCAAGAGAGTATGCTAGCCATAGTAGATCCTAGATAACCACCCAAAACTCACAGCAAATACATGCTTTTCTGCACCCGACAACTACTCAGAGGAGTGAATTTGCCTCTGATGACATTAAATCATGTTTATGTGGAGTCTTGTCATATGTCTATATCAGTGGTGTTCAAGAATGCTTTTTAGAAGTAGACATACAGTGTTCTTGGAGATGGTGCAGTGGATAAGGCATTGAACTCTCAAGCATGAGGTCCTGGGTGTCCTGGGTTCAGTCCCTGGCAGTACATGTACCAGAGTGAAGTCTGGTTCTCTATCTCTCCTCCTATCTTTCTCATTAGTAAATAAATAAAATCTTTGAAATAAAAAGTATACATATAGCTTCAAAAAATATTCTTAGGATAGGGAGTTAGCACACGTGGCAGAGGGCCCATGGTACCAAGACTCAGTAGTAACCCCGGTGACAATAAAATAATCTTCTCTGAACAGGAGTAGATAACAGTGGAACTGCTCTGGTGTAGCCAGGTAAAGGGAAGTCACAGTCCCTAGATATAGGTTTCACCCTCCCTCCTGCTTGTAGCTGTGACTCCTGAGGGAACACTGATGGACACAGAACTACAATCAAAAACCACTGACACACACTAGCTCTTGACGCTCAAGTGCCCTGTGAAATAGGTAGGTCAGGAATTAATATTCCTATTCTACACATAAAGACAGATTCAGAAAAGCTCTGTCATACAAGCACTAACCAGTGGACCAAGGACTTGAACTCCATCTTCTGATGTCACATTTAATATTCTTTTAACTTAGATCCGTGAAGTTCTCTTTGCCCATTTTCCCAGTCTCTCCTTTCACAGTGGGACACCCTAAAAAAAAAACAAAAAAACAACAACTCACCAGTGGAGAATTAAAGGATGAGATACACATAACTGGTCAGAGAGAACCTTCCCCAAACCTGATGAGGAGAGTCAGGTTGGAATGAGATCTATTCTATGTTTCACTGATCACCTTAGTGTTTAGAATTTCAATGTCTTAATAATTTCAGTCACTGCTCAGTTATGTCTAAATATTTAGGCAGATCTGTGAGAGTGGATTTGTCTGTTTGATGTGTCACATATATTTATGTATTCAGGTTGTCAGTCAATGAGAAAACCATGCAACCAAAAAAAAAAAAAATACAAAAAACCCCACCACCAGATGTGATCTGACAGTTGTTAAGTGAGGTTGTCACTTCCCCCAGCAGCCCTAGCACCTCTCAGAGGAAGAACTGCATTCTCCTGTTGGACCAAAGTGTCCTGGAGAACTTTACCACTTGACATTTCCACCCATATACATTTTCTGTGAGCTTTTTCGGCGATATCTATGGTATTCATTACTTTGCGACAGTTTGGTGACTATTAATTCTATCTTAACCTCTTTCTTATGTTCTCGGTATACATGTTTCTAACCACTCAATAGAAATGTATAATTGAAAACATCTATACTCACACATTTACAATTTTTTAAGTATTTTACTGATTTTAATGGTAGAAGCCAGAACACTATTCAGCTATGAATCACAACAGTGCTAGAGATTGATCCTGGGACCTTGGGGTTTAAGGTATGAGAGTTTTTTCCATAACAATTATGCTGTCTCCACAGACCCACATTTACAATTAAACTAATCTGGCTAAGACACTGTCCCCTAAATTTTGTATCCTCTGCTATTTCTCCCTTCCTAACAAAACTGTAAAGTTCAGGGTTTTTGGTTTTTTTTTTTTTTTAAACTTTTTCTGTCCTTCACCCTTCAATTTCAAATCATCTACCAAGTCATTGACATTTGACATTTTTTTATACTTCCTGTACCTAATCCCCACCCCCATCCTCACCTCTAGTCCTGAAGTTCTTCAGACTTTCAGTCTATTACAGTCATTTGATAGGTGTTTTCCCAATTCCTTTAGTTGGTCCTTGCCTTTTCTACCTCATCCTTTCATTCTGTCCCTACATTTAACCTTTTCAAAATTAACATCATATAAAATCCTGCATAGTCCCTCCCTAACCCTTCTTGCCAGTTTCATCTGCCTTGACACAACTCAACTTTCTGTTTTCCTTAATGCACACATCTATTCACTTAGAGCTCCTCCTGACATTTTCAACCACAAATCTCATAGCTACACCTGCAGATCTGTCCCCTCTGGGGGTGGGGGTGGGGGGAAAGAGAGCACCAAGACTCTTTATTCTTTGCCTACACTATGACAATCATCTGAGAATGGTGCTGATCAGCCCATCTCCAATCTACTGTTGCATACTTTTTTCCTCAATAGATCAATATATAGAGAACAACAGAGTGGGATAAAGTAAGACGATTCCAGCACAGCTTCACCACTTGTGAAGCTTTCCCCCTGCAGATGGGGACTGGGAGCTTGAACCTTGGTCCTTCCTCATTGTAGCATGTGCACTCAACCAGGTGCACCACCTACTGGCCCCAAGATATTTATTTTTACAGCTTTATAGTATATGTTAGTATCTGGCACTCTCCTATTTCTTGTATCCCTCTCTCTTGCCACTGACTTATCATTTTCAAATTTGACTTATTATTTTGAGTTCTTTATTATATTTAGGATTTTAAGATTTAGGATCTTCAAATATAATGTTAACAATAAGGAAATTACACAAGGCAATCAATTATGGGTAGGCTACTTCTTTATAATTTTGAGTTTTATTATCCATGAACATGATATATCATTCCACTTATGCATAATCATTTGGGGACCACGCAGCAGCGTACTGGGTTAAAAGCACATAGTACAAAGTTCAAGGACTCATGCAAGATCTAAGCAAGGATCATTGTGTGAGCCCCCTGTGGGGGTGGGATCACCTAACAAGCAATGAAGCAGGTCTGCAGGTGTCTATCTTTCTCTGCATCTCTCTACCCCTTCTCTCTCAATTTCTGTCTGTCCTGTCCTATAAGAAAAGGGAAATAAAATGGCCTCGAGGAACAGTGGATTCGTAGTGCCAGCACTGAACTCCACTGATAACCCTGGCAGCAAAAACAAAACAAACAAAAACCATGGTCAGATGTGCTCTTTCATATAGTTAATTTTTTTCTCTATGAAGTTCTTTTTTTCTTAGGTTAATTCTTAGATCTCTTCTCACTTCATTACTTTTGTAAATAATATCTTTTCCAGATGGCTTTGCTAACATAGAAGATCCATTTTGTAGTCTTCATATCCTACTTTGCTACCTGGTTTATATGTGCTTCACAAAATGAGTTGACTAGTTGCAGTCTTTTAAATTTCTCTGGATCATCTTTGGTGATATAGGTTACCTATTTACTGGAAATTTGGAAACATTTACTTGACTGTATTGCATGTATGCCTTTAGGTAGAAATTTCCTGATGACTATTTTTTTACAGTGGTTCATCTAATGTTCTATTTCTTCATGTTTCAATAATTTTGCATGAGGAATTTCTCCCCCATTTTATTAATGTCATCAAACTTATTAGCATATAGCTCTTTGTGACACACTGATGTTTACAATCTTTGTCTTAAACTTTTTTTTTATTCTTTGCATTATTTAGTTTGTGTCATTTTGCCTTTTTCTCATTATTCTTGCCATAGATTGGCCTATTTTATAATTATTTTCAAAGAAAAAGTGTTGTTATATATGTACATATGACTGTTACATTATAGACTTAACCATTTGAGTTGATAACTCAGCTTTTGGTTCAGGAGTATTTTTATACAGTATTGCTAGTTAACAATTCATATTATATAAGGGCTTTTCAATTTTTTTTACACAATGTACATTGAGAAAAGTACAATGATTTATAGTAAATGTATCATTTAAAAAGTCTGTCAGGCTAGGAGTATGGATCAACCTGTCAACACCCATGTTCAGCGGGGAAGCAATTACAGAAGCCAGACCTTCCACCTTCTGCATCTCACAATGGCCTTGGGTCCATACTCCCAGAGGGTTAAAGAATAGGAAAGCTATCAGGGGAGGAAATGGGATATGGAGTTCAGTTGGCAGGAATAGTATGCCTCTTATCCTATGGTCTTGTGTTTCCATTTTATAAATAAAAACTTTAAAAAAAAAAGAAAGAAAAAAGTCTCTGTCAGAGATTCCTCTGTACTTTCCTATCTGGTGTTTTGACTTAGTCTTTAGCAATGATTATATTAGCATCATGTTAACAATATCATACTTGTCCCTCTTCAATACTATCAATTTTACTTTTATCCAATATTTAAATATCTCTGTACCCACATATTAGTGGTAATAAAGTCTATCACTCTCTGATATTAGTTGTTGGATTTCCCAGTTACCTGGAATTTTCCCTATGGCTTCATTTTGACTTATAAAGTTTTTGGATATTTCAATTCCAGGTTCAAGCCCTGGTACCACATGAGAGTATCATAGCTCTAAGGGAAGCTCTAGAGCTATGATATCTCTCCCTTATGCTGTCATACTATCTGAAAGAGGAAAAAAAAGTTGACCTACAAATAGTGAAACTGCACATTCCCAGGCCCCTGCTGCATAAAAACATCAGTAAAGGGAGTCGGACGGTAGCTCAGCGGGATGAGCGTGCAAGGACTGGCATAAGGATCCTGGTTTGAGCCCCCAGATCCCACCTGCAAGGGAGTCCCTTCACAGGCAGTGAAGCAGGTCTGAAGGTGTCTTTCTCTCTCCCTCTCTGTCTTCCCCTCCTCTCTCCATTTCTCTCTGTCCTATCCAACAACAATGACAACAGCAATAATAACTACAACAATAAAACAACAAGGGCAACAGGGAATAAATAAATATTTTTTAAAAAAACAGTAGTAACAATAATAATTTTAAATGAAGGTATGGGGAAGGACACCCTAGTAAATATATAACCTTTGCTTCTGTAACTACGTATTCTCACATTCTGCTGGTCTAGGATTCTGTTTTCCTTTTCCTTTTTTTTTTTAAATTTCTTTATTGGGGAATTAAATTTTAAATTGAATGTAAATTAAATTTTACATTCAAAAGTAAATATAATAGTTTATACATGCATAACATTTCTCAGTTTTCCATATAACAATACAACCCCCACTAGGTCCTTTTTGGACCTGTATTCCCCCCCCCCCCCCCCCGCCAGAGTCTTTTACTTTGGTGCAACATGCCGATTCCAGTTCAGGTTCTACTTGTGTTTTCTCTTCTGATCTTTTCAACTTCTGCCTGAGAGTGAGATCATCCCATATTCATCCTTCTCTGTTTTCCTTTTTCTTGATAATGTCAGGAAAATGATCCCACAGGACACACCTTTCACGAAATGTTCTTCACTTTTGACTATCCCTCTGAAGGGCAGTTGCTCACATGTCAACTATGAACTCCTACGTGGAATCCAAGAGCTCCCTCAGAGCCTCCATGTAACAGGTTAAACTTAATGCCATTGTGAGGCCCATTCTGTTTGAGGGTTAGCACTTGTGAGCAATTAATTGGTAGGGTTTCTGGCTCTTAGAATTGTCATGGGTTCCTTATCTTCCCTATGTTGCCTTCTAGTCTTCTCGTTGTCTTCTTTATCCGTTTGTCCATCTGTGTTTTTTAAATACAGAGACAGAGAAAAACTGATAGGGAAGTGCGTAGATAGGAGGAAAACAGATAGATATAGAGAGAGAGACCTGCAGACCAGCTTCACCATGAACTTCCCCTGTAAGTAGGGCCTTGAACATAGATCTTTGGGTGTGGTAATGTGTGTGCTCAACCAGGCGTGCTGCCTTTTAGTCCCCTCTCCATTTTTGTTGAAGGGAATAGGGGCATGAAGGATAAAAACAAACAAACAAACAAACAAACAAAGAACAGGCCTCTGTTCCCTTCCAGCTCCACTTTTTAGCTCACTCAAAGGATGAATTTTTTTGACATAATGAACTAATTAAATCCTAATGATTGCTAGTGTTCAATTTGTTCCACCAGTCTCAGAAATGGCTATTATTACCACCATCACCCTCTTCTTCTTTTTTTTGCCAGAGCACAGCTCAGCTCTGGCTTACAGTGGTGTGGGGGATTAAAGCCATGGCTTGGGAGCTTCAGGCATGAGAGTCTTTTGCATAACCATTATGCTATCTCCTATGCCCTATTATTAACTTTAAATTTTTTATTAGTGACTTAATATTTACTTACAAAATTATAAGATAGCAGGGGTATCATTCTGCACCATTCCCACCACTAGAGCTCTGCATCCCCATTTCCTCCATTAGAAGCTACAACAGTTCTTCCAAGGTTGCAGATATGGGTTGACTATTATTTCTATGCCTATTATTAACTTTTAGATGAAAATCCTTCCAGAAACTGGGAAATGTTATGCATGTACAAACCATCGTACTTACTGTTGAATGTAAAACATTAATTCCCCAATAAAGAAATTAAAAAAAAAAAAAAGAAAATCCTGGCGGTCGTGCCGTGGCACAGTGGGTTAAGCGCACGCAAAGCCCAAGGACCAGCGGAAGGATTCCCGGTTCAAGCCCCTGGTTCCCCATCTGCAGGGGAGTCACTTCACAGGTGGTGAAGCAGGTCTGCAAGTGTCTTTCTCTCCCCTTCTCTGTCTTCCCCTCCCTCTCTCCATTTCTCTCTGTCCTATCCAACAACGAACAACATCAACAATGGTAATAATAATAACCACAACGAGGCTACAACAACAAGGGCAACAAAAGGGGAAAAAAATGGCCTCCAGGAGCGGTGGATTCATGGTGCAGGGACCTAGCCCAGCAATAACCCTGGAGGGAAAAAAAAAAAGAAAATCCTTCCAGACATATTTTGTTCCATCTGTTGCCTCCTAGATATACAGATACATGCTCTTTCTCTCTCATACACATACTTGTAGGTAGAAAAATTGCTCTGCATACACTTTATACAAAGTTTGTTTACATTGCTCCCTTGATTCTTAAAGTTATTAGCTATGGACCCAAGAGTAGTCCTGTCTCATTTTGCTTTCTATGCAGATTTTTGAATCTCTGACTTCTTTATGTACTGAGCACTGAACAGGTGTTTTATAAATGCTTGTTGATAGTTTAAAAATAAGAAAGGATGTAATTGGAACAGGCTAATTTGCACATAGCACCAGCAACATGTGACAAAGGCCTACAGGCTAAGGGAAGTATACAGCTAGCCTTAGGTTGTACATGTCTAGGTGACTTTCAGGCAAGCAACTTGAGGTGGAGAGTCAACTTGAGGTTAAGAAATGACACATCTTGGGGGCCGGGCGATAGTGCATCTAGTTAAGCGCATATAGTAAGAAGCACAATGAACTGCAAAAAGATCCCGGTTTGAACGCTAGCTCACCACGCTAGCTCACCACCAGAAGGGTCCCTTCACAAGCGGTGAAGCAGGTCTGCAGGTGTCTATCTTTCTCTCCTCCTAGCTATCTTCCCCTCTTCTTTCAATTTCTCTCTGTCTTACCCAGTAAAGTGAGACTGAATGGCCACAAGGAGTGGACTCATAGGCCTGGCATGGAGCCCCAGTGATAAACCTGGAGGGAAAAAAAAAGACAATTCTCCCTCTGCAGCTAGGAAAAAAGGTCCCGCACATCCGTCATGGTCCTTGGCCCACCTCCCAGACAGGGTGGCTCAGAGGAGAAGGGGATGAACAATGTATCAGGTTCTCAGAGCTTCCTGCAGAAGCCAGGCCACCGGGGTGCATGGGATAATTGCAGGGGGTCCAGAGAGAAGGGACAAGAGTAGGAGAGCTGGTCCTTGTGCTCATCCAGCAGGATGAGAACACTTCAGCTGGCTTCTTTTTATAGTTTCAATCATTCCTGGTAATGAAGATGCTGCAATTAGAACTCAGCTGGCAGTTCTGTTGGGGATGTGTGAAGCAGAATAGAATCCTGGGTCTGCAGGAGGGCAGGCTTGTTTGTCGGGGAGGCTGGAAGGCACTGCTGGGAGCAAGGGGTGGGGATGGAAGGATGAAAGCTATTTTTACAAACCATTTCCCAGCCATAGTCACTCCTTAAATAAGGTCCACTTGGGCATTGAAGCTTTAACACTTTGAGACTACATCCGGTTCCCAGTTATCTGTACAAATGGAAGGAGGTGTTGGCACAGATAATAGGAAACAGATGCTTATTTATTGAAGCTACTACTAATTTGGAAGTGATGATGATTTCACCAAGGTCTGGCCAGTGTTTACACAAATATATTCTAGGAAGAGAGCATATGTTAGGAAACACTCAAGGTGGATTAGCTTATTTAAGAAGCTATATAATTCTAATGAAATGAAAAAAGCTTTGGTGCTGTGGTATCTCATATCTTTCTGTCTCTCTCTCTTCCTTGTTCTGTGGGTTATGGCGGTGCTGCGATAGAACCTGGAACCTCTGGTGCCTCAAGCATGAAAGCCTATTTGTCTTTGTCTTTCTATCTAAAAAAAAAGTTGGTTTGGTGTGGTAAAGCCTCAGTGATGAGAAAGAAAAAAAGAAAGAAAGGAAGGAAGGAAGGGAGGGAGGAAGAAAGAAACAGAGAGAGAGAAGAAAGGGAGAAAGAGAGAAGCAGAAGAAACTGTATAATGCTTTCAAATATTTAAGCATAATGACATGGTGATTTTTACTGAGCATTTACTATGTGTTAGGTGCTATGATAAATCCATTTTGCATATTCTTATTCTCTATAATCCTCCAGTGGCCTTATCAGAGCTGCACTATTAACCCTCCTTTATAGGGAGTGAAATGGCCTCTTGTCTGAGGTTACATCATCAGCAAGTAGTAGATCCTGCCTCCAGGTTCAGTCAAATCAGATACGACCACTCTCACGCTCAAGTGTGAAACACTAGACAGCTTTGGCTACCTGTGTGTTGCATCTTTGTTAATAACCACAGCTGCCACTACTATTATTTTTATTTATAAAGTTGAGATATTGACAAGACTATAGGATAGGAGGGGTATAATTCCACACAATTTCCACCCCCAGAACTCCATATCCAGTTCCCTCCCTTAATAGCTTCCCTATTCTTTATCCCTCTGGGAGTATGGACCCAGAATCATTATGGGGTGCAGAAGGTAGAAAGTCTGGCTTCTGTAATTGCTTCCCTGCTGAACATGGGCATTTGCAGGTCAATCTATACTCCCAGCTGTCCCTCTCTTTTCCTAGTGGGGCAGGGATTTGGGGGTGGGTGGGACTCTAAGGTACATGGTAGGGTCAGCTGCCCAGGGAAGTCAGGTTGGCATCATAGTATCATCTGGAACCTGGTGGCTGAAAAAGAGTTAAGATATAAATCAGAATAAGATGTCTTTGCAGCAAAGGATGAGGGGATACATTGGTTTCTTGTTAAGTTAATGAATGTCTTCCTTGTTCACTGTTGTACCTCTCAATTCAGTCTCTACTCAAATCTCTCACCAAAACTCCCACACTTGGATAACTAGTCTGTATCCCTCAGTTGACTTATCCAAATAGCAAACAGATCTTTCCAAGCTGACTTCTTTCTCTTGATAAACAGACCTGGTGAGCCATACAGGCTTCAATTTGCTATTAAAGTTAGATAACTGTTTCGGGACAAAACTAACCCTACATGCTCTTCCCTTAAGTGTGAAATCTGCAGCCCCTTGCCAAAGACAAAGGGCTGGGAATGAAGCAGTGGATGCCTCATGACAATAAGAAGGAAACATTAACAGTTTTGCAATGCTCCAGTACTTGGAGAAAATAATAATTCCTTTTTAGAGGAGGGCTCATACAGATGCCCATTCATGACTACACGAAGTTAGATCTACTGTACAAAGAGCAATATTGCTTTGTGAATATATGTGACTCTGATAAAATGTGTCAATCTCATAGATTGGGTAGAGTCATAAGAGAAGATAAGCATGTCCAGCTAGTGCATATAATTAATAGTACTGGGAAGCTTTTTCCTGATACCCTAAGGCTTATAGTCAACAGTCACAATGTGATGTTCCATTTATGTTTGCAGTTGTGATAGTGCAGTAAACCTTGTTTAATGGTGTTCTGTGCCAACATCCTGAGAGCTTTAAAGTTGGTGATGTTGCCCTCTGAATAACAGACCACAGAAAGAATGTTGACATTGACTTTGAAATTGAAGTGGTGAGCGGTGGTAGATAGCATAATGCTTATGCAAAGAGACTCTCATGCTTGAGTCTCCAAAGTCCCAGGTTCAAGCCCCTACACCACCATAAGCCAGAGCTGAATAGTACTCTGGTTAAAAAAAAAGAGAGAGAGAGAGAAAGGGGCTTATGGGTAGAAAAATTATCCCACTGGGTATGACAAATGCCTTGGCATTTACTTAGCACAAGTTTGAACCTTGACACCACACAGTAGTTCCATGGTACCAGGGGAAGCTCTGGTGCTATGATCTTTCTCTTTCTCATATATATATATATATATATATATATATATATATATATATATATGAAGGAGGGAGGGGCAGGAGCAGAGGAAGGGGGGAGAGAGAGAAGGAGGTTTGAAAGCTTTATAAATCCAAATTACACATACAGACAAGAGAACTGTATTTATGATAACATTATAGATATTTAAGAGATTATTAAAATATCTTGGGGAAAGGCTACTTTGAGAGGTAGAGCAGTGGTTGAGTGCACACTAAGTCATCCTGTATAGTGACCCAGGTTCAAGCTCCCAGACCTCACCTGAAAGGGATAATGTCATGAGTGATAAAGCAGTGCTGTAGGACCCTTCCCCTCTCTCTCTCTCTCTCTCCATCTCCCTCTTCCTTTTCACTTTCTCTTTGTCCTATCAAAATAAACAGATAAAAATTAAATTAAAAATAAATTTATAAATAAAGAAGGAAAGGCTACTTTCTTGTAGATTGAATATTTACTTTTGCAGAAAGCTATGCTGTTACAACAGAAAAATAAATCTAAGGATGTTTTTAAATATAATGAATTCAGTGCCCTCCATGTAGACTACCTCATGAGATTTCTCTCCTTCTCTTTCTCTACACATGCAGAGAGAGAGAGAGAGAGAGAGACAGGGAGAGAGAGAGAGAGAGAGAGAGAGAAGGAAAAGATGAAACCCTGCAATTTGCAACAATATGAGTGGACCTAGAAGGTATTATGCTCAGTGAGCTAAATTAGATGAAAAAAAATAGACATGGCATGGTTTTACTCATCTGTAATATGCAAAAAAAAAAAAAAAACAAAACAAATGGATAAACTGAATGAGACAAAAAAATAAAATTTTAGATGTCAATAACAGTGAATGATAACCAGCAAAGAAGGGGGAAGGAGGCATGAGGAAATCCAATAAAGGTGTCAGTTGTGTGTTGAAAGATGAAATTTGGTTTTCAGTGGTGAAGCTATATGCATATATTGATAGATATTATGTACCTGGAATCTGCACACCATTTTATTACAGCTGCTTCAATAAGATTTAATTGTTATGTGAAGAAAATCAAGAGACATGTATGAATATTTATCATTAAAATATATAAACAGAAAGAAAAGTAAAAATTCTTATCTCCCCAAAGCAGCAACTGCTGATACTTTCTTGAACATTTTAGAAGGAGAACTTAGGGCTGGGCTGTGGTGTACCTGGTTAAGCGCATGTGTTACCATGCACAAGGACCCTGGTCAGAACCTCTGATCCTTACCTGCAGGAGTGATACTTTTCAAATGGTGGAGCAAGTTTGCAGGTGTCTTTCTCTCTCATTCTCTATCTCCCCCTTCCCTCTAAATTTCTCTCTGTCCTAACAAATACAATGGAAAGAAAAGGAAAAAAAAAAAAGGAAAAATGGCCTCTGGGAATGGTGGATTTGTTGTGCTGGTACCAAGCTCCAGTGATAACCCTGGTAGAAAAATAAAAAGACGGAGGAGGGGAGCCGGGCAGTAGTGCAGTGGGTTAAGCGCAGGTGGCGAGAAGCACAAAGACCAGCATAAGGACCCCGGTTCGAGCCCCCAGTTCCCCACCTGTAGGGGGCGCTTCACAAGTGGTGAAGCAGGTCTGCAGGTGTCTATCTTTCTCTCTCTCTCTCTGTTTTCCCCTCCTCTCTCCATTTCTCTCTGTCCTATCCAACAACGATGACATCAATAACAACAGTAATAACTACAACAATAAAACAAGGGTAACAAAAGGGAATAAATAAATAAATAAATAAATAAAAGTGGAGGAGGAGAAGAAGAAAAATCTACGAATGTACTGCTGTATATAAGGATGGTCACATATCATTTTTGTAGTCACATAAAATGTTCCTTTAATGTCTATACTTTGTCCCTGATTTTTTCCTACTTACTGTGCTTTGAAATAATTTCACAATAGTGGACGTTAACTGACACATTTTTTTTGCACTATGTGGTATCTTTTGTAGTTGACTATTTAGATTCAGGAAGTGCCCTTTTTATCTTCCTGGTGTATTTAGGGGTGGGGAAAAGAAACACAGCACTGTCTAGTTCAAAGTAGTGTGACCTAAAGTTAGTGTCTGATTGCCTGACAAGTCTCTTATCTCCAAACTTGACACACTGGCAGTGGCTGATGTCAAGTAAAATTTGGAAATAAAGTGACATGGGCAATGAATTGAAAATACACTGCTTCCTGTGGTTCTAATTACAGTTTCCTTTTTAGAGGTATCCATAGAGGGACACGGGCACCTGGCCCCTCTTTTACCAACCATAAACTAGAGAAAGCCTCCCCTCTCTCTGCTTTGCACCAGTGGATAGATGACAGAGGGGTGAAGTCACCATAAATGACCTCTTGAGGAATGTTAACCTTAGGGGCTGTTGTGGACCCAACTTTCCTAGAAAATCATGTTTCTAAGAAATGGGTCTTTAAGATCATCTTTGACTCTGACGTTACAATCTATTTCAGAATGTGCCTTTGCTTGATTTATGCCTTTGTGGAGAGGGGCTCAGTGGGCTGAGATGTGCTTCCAGATTTCCTAAAATGAGAAATTGAGGAAGAAGTTACATAAATGACCTTGCTTTTTCCTGCAGGTTCAATCAAATGCAAGGAAAGCAATCTGCATAGTAATTACAGTACCCCTCCCAGCAAATCCCAGGGCCCTGATGGAGGAGAAAAGCTTGGAAGGCATATCTATAATGAAATTCGGCTCCATCAGCTCCCAAATATCAGGGAGTTTAATTCAGGCTGCACAGTCACAATTGGCAGTGGCATAATATTCTGGTTAGTGGGACAGCTCACAATGCTCTGAGTGCAGAGAGCAACAGGAAATACGGAGTCTCATGGACAAGGTCTGTGCTGACAAGAATCTTAGCCTGGGGCCCCTTGGCAAATGCTTGATGAAGATACTACTGACCATTCGAAATTATGAATGCCAGTCTGACCTTTGGCAATGTTTGAGTTAAATATAATACCTAACATCTTTGCTAAAATAAATAAATAAATAAATAAATAAATAAATAAATAAATAAATAAATAAATACAAATCTGCAGGTCAAGGAGAAATACCTCACTGGGTAGGGTGTATGCCTTTCTGCTTGCACAGCCCAGGTTGGAGCCCCGATATCACGTGGTAAATGCTATGGCACTGGAGGAAGCTCCAGTGCTGTTGGTGTTCTCTCTCTCTCCCTCTCCCTCTCCCTCTCCCTCCCTCTAGGGTTATGGAGGGGCTCAGTGCCTGCACAATAAATCCACTGTTCCTGGTGACCATTTTTTCCTTTTTAAAAATTTTTATTTATTGAATTAAATTGAGAAATTTAGAGAAGAGGAGGATATAGATAGATAGATAGATAGATAGATAGATAGATAGCTGATATAGATAGACAGACAGATAGATACCTGTAGACCTGCTTCACTGCTCATGAAGTGTCCCCCCTGCAGGTGGGGAACAGAGGGCTTGAACCCAGGTCCTTGTGATTAGTACTATGTACACTTAAACAAATGTGCTTCTACCCAGCCCTTTGTCTTTCTATCTGAATAAAAAAGCAGCTTAAAGAGTTGAAATCATGTATATGGAAGATACCAACTCTATTTTTTTTAAAAAAAGTTAAAATAATTAAGTCCTCCCATATTTAGAAGCTACTCTCTTCCCTGATCCAGCTTTCTAGTACTTCTTCCAACTATGATACCATCTTCCTAGACAATGCCTTGGGTCCACCTACATGTTAGTTGTCAGGCTCAGGCAAAAACTAGTAGAGTCATGGGCACCTTGGAATATACCTAAAATAGATCTACTAGCTTTTTCCAAAACAGAGACCCCAAATTTTCATTTGCTATATTCTTGCCTTTAGGTTCCTTATTATTTAGCAATTTGTTCTGCTTTATATCTTAATGCTTTTTCAGCCACCAAATTCCAGATTGTTACCATGATGCCAACCTGAATTCCCTGGCAGATGACCTCACCAATGTGTCCTGGTGACCCGCCTCCCCAGAGCCCCACCCCACTAGGAAAAGAGAGAAGCAGGCTGGGAGTATAGATCAATCTGCTAATGCCCATGTTTAGTGGAGAAGCAATTACAGAAGCCAGACCTTCCACCTCTGCACCCCATAATGATCCTGGGCCAATGCTCCCAGAGGGATAAAGAGGAAAGCTTCCAAAGGAAGGGATGGGATACAGAGTTCTGGTGGTGGGAATTGTGTGAAATTGTACCCTTCTTATCCTATGATCTTGTCAATATTTCCACTTTATAAATAAATTTAAAAAAATAAGTCCTAAAAATCAAAGGATCACAAAACTATTGAATGCTGGGGTGGGGGGAGTGGTTTACAATTTAGGGGAGTTAGAGGTGTCAAAAAATGCCGGGCTAGTATTGGGGTGCCTCTTCCCAGGTATGTACTCTCTGGGTTGGAGAGAACATGACTGGAGCCAGTCTGGGCTGCTACTCACTCAGCGATGTGAACAGACTCATGGTGGTGAGGCAGTTCAATTCTTTATTGATCAGAGAGTCAAGGATTTTAAAGGGCAGACCCAGAAATGGCAAGTTGGAAACAGAAATGGCTTGACATGGTTTGGAAAGGGGTGGAGAAAGGCAAAAGCGAACTGGAAAGGTAGGAACTTCCTTAGCAACTGTTGCGAGTGTTTTAACTGGTAGGATTAATAATACCCTGCAGGCAGGGAGGGTCTTGAGAGTAGAAAGAAGATAGATCAAAGGAATGGAATGGGTGGGGATATTTCAGGCAAAAGAATGATTATGCAGATAATAAGGGAGCAGGCCGTAGTATCAGGAATGCAGGGTGCTTTGTGAGGCAGGGAATCTGATAAGACGAGAGGATGGATGTCCCCTCAAATCAAGCCTTGCTGAGCTTAACCACATCCTCACAATTTCCTGACAAAAGAAAGAAGTATGTATCCTTGACCTTTTGAGAGGACATTTCCACAAAATTCCTTAGGTACTTCTGCTAGCTCTTTTCATCCATGATTCTAAGATTTATTTACTCTCATGACCTAGCATTTATTTACTCTCATGACCTAGCATTTCTTATTCATTGCTTCACAAAGATGAAACAAAGTTGTCCCTTTCTGCACCTAAATACTATTTACACTCTAATGATGAAATAGATCACCCCTTTCCTGGGGTTCTGATTGTCACTGAAGAATTGGGCCCTGTGTGATTTGTCAGCATTCAGCAGAATTCTTCACTCTCCAGGTTGCTCCCTGCAGACCACTTGCCTCCCTGTTGCTTGGTTACCTTCAGCTCTGCTCAAGGCCAGCAAATCAGTGAGGCTCTGGCCACGGGGTCCATACATTGTCAAGTTGGACTCTTCAAACAAGAAACCAGTTTATTCCTTTTCTGTTCATTCCTTACCAGAGCTCCAGCCCCAACCATGTCTCCAAGCATAGCATCTGCCTTAAAACCCCAACACTACTCTTGTCTTTGTTGAACTCATGGTTTGGCTTGATCCTTGTACTGTCCTTGTTAAACAAGTGGTGTGGTTTGAGTTGAACCTGTAAGCAAGCACTGAGTGAGAGTCATTGCATGACCACCAAAGATTCCATATGAATTAAACTTGCTATATCATGTACTCCAACTGCTGGAGGGCATGCACTTCTACTCCAGATTTCACTACGTACTGTTTACTTGATTTGGGTGTGTGTATAAATCACCATGCCCCATGTTCATCTCCTTTCCACCTGCTCTGTTAGTTTCCTGTAGTTACAGTAATAAATTATTACAAAGTTAGTGACCTAAAGCAATAGCAGTTTATTCCCGTATAATTCTGGAGCCAGAATTCTGACAACAGAACCATTAAGTTGAAATTAAGAAGTCAGTCAGCAGGAGGACATCACATCTGGAGACTCTCAAGAACCTTTCCCTTTCCAGCATCTGATAGCCACCAGCATTCTTTGGATTATTGGCTGTATCACTCCCGTTTTCATGATCAGCATCTTCACTCATCTCGCTCATCTCCACATCATCTTCTCCTCTCGCTGTGTCAAACCTTCTTTTAAATGATTTATTTATTTATTTATTTGAGAAACAAAGCATCACTCTGGCACATGTGATATCAGCAATGGAACTCAGAACTCTCTGTTTAAGAGTCCAACACCATTGTGCCACCTCCCAAACCTAATCTTCTGATCCTCTTAGAATAAAAATGTGTGGGAATATATATCATCACAGTTAGAGTCCACCTAAAATACTCCAGATAGTCTCTTCCTAAGATCTTTAATTCAATCACACTGCAAAGAACCCTTTCCCAAATAAGGCTATGTTATAGATTCTAGGGATCAGGACCCTGCTGTTTTTTGGGGGATATTATTCAGTCTACCACACAGGCTTCTATATATTTCTCTTGTTGTATATACAATAGGTACATGCATAGCTGGTACTTTAATTAAATCAAATCTTTATTAGAATGAGCCTCAAAGGTCTAAGA
Organism: Erinaceus europaeus; assembly: GCF_950295315.1. Classification (NCBI taxonomy): domain Eukaryota; kingdom Metazoa; phylum Chordata; class Mammalia; order Eulipotyphla; family Erinaceidae; genus Erinaceus; species Erinaceus europaeus. The sequence continues at coordinate 58,356,590 of NC_080172.1, forward strand.
GATAAGCCTCTATTAATTTATTGGACAAGTTCACATGCTGGAATTTTCACCTGAGTAGTAAAAAAATCCCAGCTTATAGTACATACTAGACACTGGACTAGGCCTCCCCCCCATACACATTCTGACTCACCATCCACTCTAGCTTCACTCAACCTACACAATTCTTTCTATTGAGAAAATGAAAGAGTACAAGGCAACCAAGCAAAAGAGAAAGTAGAAAAGTAACTTGAGGTTGTTTCACTGTTGGGAGGAAGGGAAAACCAAAGTTCCTGGGGGGGGGGGGGGGAAACTAGAATACTAATTCACATTCCTTCTCCAAACTTGTACATCAAGTCCTATTCACCATTTGCTTTTTATCTACTGACCTAATGTGTCAAATTATAGATATTTTGCAGTAGACTATTCTTCTGGGCAAAATGATCCTGAGTCTATAAATAGGCAATATGTTATATTTCTTCCTTAAGCTTTGACACTACACTTTAATAGCTGGCTGAGTTTTAGTCAACTAAGACTCAACATTCAAGGGAGTGGACTACAAGGGCCCTTATATTCATTTAAACTGTAAGTTGGATGATTAACTCTGATCATAATGCTACTGCAAGAGGTATTACTAGCCATTGGCTTCATTGGCCCTAGTGTAAACTTGAGTGAGATAACATCTATCATTCGGTAATATAGCACTGTCTCTCAGTTTACCTCTTCTATGTCTAGGGTCACATGTCCCCCCAGTCTTCACATATTCTACAGGATAGAACATTAGTTCTTGCAACACTTGTCAACCTTAAGGATTCATTGATCAAGAATTATGAAATGAGTTGAGATATTGAAGTAACACATAATTGCCATCTTTAAATTCCTTTTTTTTTTTGGATAGGTTGTACTGATGCAAGGTCTCTTACATCTTTCATGAAATTGTTGAACATTTTTATATTTTCCCAGAAAAGAAATGGTAGCACCAGAAATATAATACCACTAGATCATAATTAAAATCATGTCATGGCAATTGGCATGACAAGTGCTGCTACAACCAGATAATAGCATTGCAACGATAGAACTGTAAGCTTCAGATAACCACAATTCAAAAAAGGTCACTTCCATCAGGAATATCATCATAAACCCTCAGGTGGGCCTCTCCAGGACTTTGTCCTGACTATAAAGTAGCAATGGTAGATACTGCCCCACTCTCTGAAGGGAGGCTGTGTCATCCTATCCTACCACTCAAGGAAGCCTGGTCCTGAAATGAATAAACCAGGAATGTTCCCATCCTTGACTATGAACTGCAAGCTCAGACTGACAGGGACTCAAAGGTTCATAGGTTCCTGTGCTAGATATGAATATATATGGGCCCTGAGTCAGTTCAATAGGTTAAATAGTTAATGGTATCTATATTATTTTCTTCAAGTTTGGGAGCTACTCCCAACCCAATCCAGCTTTCTAGTCTTATTTTCAATTCTGACACCATATTCCTAAACAATATTTTTATTCTACTCCCATGTTAGCTGTGAAGCTCAAGCAAAAATTACTAAAGTCATGAGCCATTTGGAAGACACTTACAATGGACTTCCTACCTTCTTTCAACTCCAAGATCGTTAATCTCAGCTTTTCTTTTCCTACTTTTTGGTTCCTGCTTATTGGACACTTTGTCCTGCTTTGTATCTTACTGCCATTCAGTCACCAAGTTATAGATGCTTCTGATTCCATCCTAACTTCCCTGGGTGGACAACCTCACCAATATGTCCTGGAACCTTACCTCTCCAGAGCCCTACCCAACTAAGGAAAGATAGAAATGGGCTAGGAGTATGGTTCAACCTGCCAATACCTATATCCAGTTGGGAAGCAATTACAGAAGCCAGACCTTTCACCTTCTGCATCCCCAAAAAGAATTTTAGTCATACTCCCACCAGGGGAAAAATGTTAGGGGAAGATGACCAGAGGGCTCTGAACTTTAATTACATCAGGACCTGAGAGAGAAGAGGGGAAAAAAGAAGGGCATTAGGAAGTAGTAATAGATGTAGGTATGACTTAGAAAGGAAGAGAAGGCAGGGCCAGGTAGTGGTGCACCTGGTTAAGTGCACATGTTACAATGTGCAAGGACCTGGGTTCAAGCCCCCAGTCCCCACCTGCAAGGAGAAAACTTTTCAAGTGGTGAAGCAGTGTTTCAGGTGTCTCTATCCCTTTATATCACCCCTTCCCTCTTGATTTCTTACTTTCTCTATCCAATAAATAAAAATAATAAATTGAAAAAAGTGAAAAAATAGAAAAATGGATATATATATATATATATATTTTTTGTATATATAATAGTCAACCTATGTCTGTAACCTTAGAAGAACTACTACAATTTCCAAGGGAGGGGATAGGGGAACACAGAACTCTGGTGGTGGGAACAGTGCATAATTATATCCATTATCTCATAATTTTGTCAAGCAACATTAAACACTAACAATTTTTTTTTTAAAAAAAAAAGAAGTATGAGTTCTAGCTCTTTGGGAATTCATAGTACTCATTGGCAATTTAAAGGCACCAAGGAATTATACAGTAAAGCTCATATCTTACTTTAAGCTAAGATTTTCCAAACTTGTTTGATTGAGGAACCCATGTTTTGCAAAAAATGCACATTGACATTACTTGTAGGGACTGTGAATTTAACATCTTGTCTCTAGGATCTGCACAGTAGAATAACTGTCATGATGGTTTTCGTCCGAGTGCATTTTAAATGTATTAGTGTTATTTTTATTTTCATCACTTTCTGATTTTTTTTTCAAATTGAGAAGTGATTACTTGGAAGTGATTACGCTTACATTACTAGGTGCCATCATATTATAAATACCTTTCCCTGAGTTCTAAGTGGCTATAAAGAGGCCCTTCAGTTTGGCCAGAAGAGGGAAGCAGAGGACCTGGGATGGTAACTGAGACCCCTGTTGGCAATTTGGGCATAATCCCAAGGCAGCAATAGCTTAGGTGCTTTCTTTGAAAGGATCAACTCCTGGCATATGACGATGGAAAAGGACCTAAGCTGGGAATGAGACTACTTTGAAGACACCTATGATGGTGAGATAGGAAATTGTACCCATATGCAACAACTGTATTGTGAGCCATTTACCTCCTCTCCCACCCACTCACCCCATTCCACCCCCCAAAGATAAAGAAAGGAAAAGAACAGAGAAGGGCAGAAGAGAAAAGAGAAGGAAAAAAAATAAACTTCCAAGCACCATAATCTATTTACAGTTCAGCCATACCATTTTCAGAATGTACAGACCCAGTGCCATTACTTCACATTTTGTATCTTTCTCAGAAATTCCACAGAAAGCTGATTTCCTTAAATGTGGGGAGGACAAGGAGACACATCAGGAAGAGATTGATGGAGATAGCAGAAACAGGCATGGCCAGCAAAGGAGAAGACCTAGCGCTAATAGCAACAATTCTGAAGAGCTGGAACCCCCTTAGTTATGTGCTTGCTCCCTCTGATTCCTGCATTGCTCAGCTGGGCTCAGAGAAGTGCACTTGTCAAAACACTAGCCACAGTGGTTTTACAATGTGTTGGTTGTTCTAAGTGATATGACACATTTTGGGGGGTAAATTGGGCTTGAAACCACGGTTCTGCATACCAAGCCTATTCTTGCCAGAATTATGCTTTTACCGGGTGTTGTTGGTAGAGTTATCTATAAGAACGATAGCATGGTCGAAAAACAAGCAATGAAATTCATTCTGTTACAGATTTTTGGCTTCAAACAAAATTCCAGGTTATTGAGAAGCTGAGAATAATAACTGAAGGATATTTTTTTCTTTGGCCTAATCCAAAGACAAAACTCAATCTTAAAAGTAAACCAAATGTACACAGGCTCCTGTGCTAAGTAGGGCCTTAGGTCAGACTAAAGGGGTCTTCATGTTTGGGAGCTACTCTCTGCTCTATTCCATCTTTCTAGTCCTAGTCTCAAATCTTCCCAGACAATACTTTTAGTCCACCTGCACATTAGCTATCAGGCTCAGGTAATAATTACTAAAGGTATAGTCCCCTTGGAACATACCTAAACTAGACTTCCTAGCTTCTTTCCACATAAAGATCCCTAATTTCATCTGCTCTACTCCTACCTTTGGGTTTCTGTTTATTAAAAAAAATTGTCCTGCTTTATATCCTTTCTGCCACCAAGTTGCAGATGCTACTATGATGCCATCCTGACTACCCTGGGCAGATGACCTCACCGATGTGTACCAGAATCTCACCTCTCTAGAGTCTTACCCAACTAGGGAAAGATAGGAATAGTCTGGGGGGTATAGATTGACCTGCCAATTTCCATATCCAGAGGAAAAGCAATCCACCTTCTGCAATTCATAAAGAATTCTGGTCCATACTCCCACAGGGATAAAGAATAGGGAAGTTTCTAATGGAGAAAATGGGACATGGAACTCTGGAGGTGGGAAATGTGTAAAATTATAACCATCATCTTACATTCTTGTTAATCATTAACAAACCACTATTAAAAATGAATTTTTAAAAAGTTTAGCCATAAAAAAAGTAAACCTGGGAGTCGGGCGGTAGCACAGTGGGTTAAGTGCACATGGTACAAAGCACAAAGACTGGCTTAAGGATCCAGGTTCGAGCGCCCAGCTCCTGGCCTTCAGGGAAGTTGCTTCACAGGCGGTGAAACAGGTCTGCAGGTGTATCTTTCTCTCCCCATCTCTGTCTTCCCCTCCTCTCTCCATTTCTCTCTGTCCTATCCAACAACGAATTGCATCAACAAGGGCAATAATAATAACCACAACGAAGCTACAACAAGGGCAACAAAAGGGGGGAAAAATGGCCTCCAGGAGAGGTGGATTCATGGTGCAGGCACCGAGCCCAGCAACAACCCTGGAGGAGGAAAAAAAAAAAAGTGTCAGCAACTGTGCAGTGTCCTCTTGTTCTTGCTGCTTCCTATCTCTGTAAGAATGAGAGAGAGGTTTTAGTGTGACTTCACAATGTTTCTGATCTTTTCCCTGCCCCCCAAACAAAAACAAAAACAAACAAACAAAAACAACTGAGGTCTGCTCATTAGTTTCTCACCAGAATTCTGTGCAAGACAGGAATGGCAGCAAATGAGAGAATCAGTAGCTGAGTTAGCACTTGGTCATTCTTGATGTAGGATTTACTGATTAAATACGAGCTTGAGCACATGGATTGAGCCTCAGCATCTAAGTGGGAATTTTTCCTTCTCTTCAGATTGAAGTCTTAGTTATATTGGTAGGTAGAGAAAAACCATGCTCTCAGAGAAGTGCTTAATTTTCAACCTCTTGGCACGTGGCAATGGAAGGAAGGAAGAGATAAGGTAACTTATCTTTTGTGTGCTTATCATAAGGAGATAGAAAATAGAATTACACAAATGCAGGCCACAGAGGTTGAGTTTTCTACATTGTGTCCCTGCCCACTAATAGCTGGTGTTCAATTAGCAAATTTTCTTCCTGACTTATTAAGAGTAGCTGACGCGATGGGGGTATGAAGAGAGGCAATGTCTCTCACTTGTATAGATTAAAAAAAAATTCTGTATAATTAGTACTTGAAAGTAAGTCATTATAGATTTTGAACTCCTAAGAAGAAAACTAGTATTTGCTGAACATCTATTTTGCCCTACATTGTGGCAGACAAACTTCCTCAAATTATCTCTTTGGTTTCCTAGTTGCAAATGATAAAAAATAATCCTGACCTACTTAAAGCAGAAGAGAGACTTACTTAAAAGATATTAGATCATTCATAGAATGAAAAAATATTCTAAACCCAATTTGCACATCTCCTTTCTCACATCTCAAATCAGAATTCTCTGGGGAGCAGGCAGTGGTGCACTTGATTAAGCGCACACATGACCATGCTCAAGGACTCAGGTTCAAGACCCCACTCTCCACTTGCAGAGGAGAAGCATCACAGGTGGTGTCTGTCTCTCTCACTTTCTATCTCCTCTTACCCTCTCAATTTCTCTCCGTCCTATCAAAGAAGAAAAAAAAAGAGGGGGCTAGGGGACTCTCAGGAATGATGAATTCGTTGTGCAGACACCAAGCCCCAGCAATAACCTTGGTGGCAATAAAAAATAAGTAAAAATTAAAATAAAGAAGAATTCTTTGGTGGGGGAGATAGCATAATGGTTATGCAAACAGACTTTCATGCCTGAGGCTCCAAAGTCCCAGGTTCAATCCCCCATACCACCATAAACCAGAGATGAGCAGTGCTCTGGTGTTCCTCTCTCTGTGTGTCTCTCTCTGCATCTCTCTAAAAATAAAATTATTAAAATATTAAAAAGAAAAGAATTCTCTAAGGAGTGCTAGTCAATTTTAATAGGAAATTATAGTTAGAATAATCTGGGCAGTGGTGGTACCATTGTTAGTGGGTTAGTGTCTGTTTCCAGACCTCTTTAAAGGACAAATCTAATATATATTTATGTAATATGCATGATATATACTTTACACATTAAATTAATTTTAATCGTGCTATAAATTAATGTAAAATGTCATGAATTCTGATTGATAGTTGCACATCAAATTCAGTAATTCAGATTTTTTACTCAGCCTTATTTATCTTTATTTACATATTTTTCTCTCATGTGAAAAATTTTAATTCTCAGTGGTACTTGTATTGCCTCAAAAAATTTCATTAGAGCTCTAACTTCAGTGTACCTATATTTGCAAATAGGACTTTTAGGGACATGATTAAGGTTCACTAAGGTCATAAGAATGACACCCAACTGTGACAGTACCAATGTCCTTGTGAGATGATCTCCCCCTCTTTCTCTAATATTTATCTATCTATCTATCATCTTCCTATCTCTGCATGCACAAAGGGCCTATCTCTGTATGCAAAAAGGAAAGACATACAGAAGCAGCAAGATGGTGTCTTTCTACCAGTGAAGAAGACATGCCTTGCAAGAAATCAACTTTGATGGCACTTTGATCTTGCACAAATAGCCTTCAGAACTTGAGAGAATTCATCTCTGTTGCTCATTTTTAGTGTTATGTTATGTCAGCCCCAGCAGATTAATACAGTACCACAATTATTCACTTGCTTTATCCCATAATGTACACATAATAATATAACTGCTACCACTAATAGTAAGGCCACAAGTAGTTAAGATTTTTACATAAGTTTTTCTTGTTCTTAGGTATATGCTAATAGACATAAAATTTCTTTCCTGTACAGAGAATCAATTTTCTGTAAATTAACATCTGAATATAAATCATTATAGACTTTTTTTATTTTACTCCGAAGAAGGAAACCAGTATTTTCTTCAATCAAATTATTATGTCTTAAAGTCAATCTGACTTGTTTCTACCTATATGGTTATGTCATCACTCAGAAGCAAGTTGGGGCTGTTTCTTTTATTTTTCATTTTTAGAGGCTGCTTTAAATTTTTTAAAATTTGTTTCATAATTATGTAAAGTGTTGTATGATTCTAAAGTCAAATCTCCATGGCATACATTATTTATAGAACTCTATCATTAGCATCCATATACCCAATTACAACTCAGTTTTTCTGTAAGATTTAGAATATATTTAGGTGGACATAGAGCAACTCCTGCCACAATAGTACCTTATGTTTTCTTTGAGCTCAAAATGTTTCCTCTTTTTCCTTTGTGTTTTATAGTGTACCAAAGTGTGTTTATTTGTATATTTACTTTTTAAAATCTTACTAGGATTTTATGTGCTTTTTGAACCTAAGATTTACATTTTTAGTGAATCTACAAATTTAACAATAACTTTTAAAAGATTAATTCATTGGGCCCAAATGGTGTGCACCTGATTGAGCACACATATTACCATGCACAAGGACCTGGGTTCAATTTTCAGTTCCCATCTGCAGGGAAAAGAGTTTTGTGATCAGTGAAGCAGAGCTGCAGGTGTCTCCCTTTCTCTCTCCCTCTTTATCTTCCTCCCCCTCTTGACTTCTCTGTTGCTATCAAATAAATAAAATAAAAAAAAAAAGGAGGAGGTTCAGGGAGCATGATGGCAGAGGAGGATTTACTTGTGTTGTATTGTTATGTAAAAATGTTATACATGTACAAACTATTGTATTTTACTGTTGACTGTAAATCATTAATCTCCCAATAAAGAAAAGTAAAAAGAAAAAAAAAAAGAAGAGTTACTCATTCATTTTAATGAAAGAGAAAAAGAAATGGAGAGAGACACCAGAGCACTACTCAGCTCTGGTTTATGGTGGTGCTAGGTATTGAACTTGGGATCTCAGGAGTCTCTGGCACCACAGACAGGCAGACCTGATACACTACCCTGTTCATCTCCCTAGTCCCACAATAGCTTTATCTTCATGTTTTCTCTACTTTCTAAATTGTTTATTTATGACAGGAAGATAAAGAGGACACCTGAGCAGAAATCAAACTCGGGACCTCATGCTTGCAGGTTAGGAGCTCTGCCCATTGTACCACCTGTCACGCCACTTTTTTCTCTGTTTCTTCAACTATTGTTTTCTCATTCTCTTTCCTGACTATCTGCTTTTTGCTCATATTTTATTATCTTTATCACAATATGTTGCATATTGGTTAATTGCTTCTTCAATTTATTACTATTATTATTTGATTAATTGATTTTACCAGAGTACTGCTCAGCTGTGGCTTATGGTGGTGCTGGGGATTGAATTTGGGACATTAAAGCCTCAGGCATGAAATTCTTTTGCATAACTTCTGTTTTATCTCTCTTTTTTCTCTTTATGTTTAAATCTACAATTTAAGTTTTCCTTTGAACATTACTTCCATTCATCAAATTTCTCCTTTGTAGTTCCTACAAACTCTATCCTTTTGTCTCTGCTCATTTAAGAAAACACTTTTTTTTTTTAATTGGGGGATTAATGGTTTACAGTTGACAGTAAAATACAATAGTTTATACATGTGTAACATTTCCAAGTTTGCCGCATAACAGTTCAACCCCCACTAGGTCTTCCTCCACCATCATGTTCCAGGACATGAGCCCTCTCCCTTACCCAAGAGTCCTATACTTTGGTGCAATCATCAACTCCAGTCCAAGTTCTGCTTAGAAGAAAACACTTTTTCAAGGTTGCTTATGCTACTATTAGTTGAGTCTACTGACTTTCCTGAGTGGTGAGTAGTTTGTCACTGTAATTACTTTTTTTTTAATGTAAAGTGATCTTTAAAAAAAAAGTAATTCTTTCAGATCATTTTATTAGGGAAGTCATGACTTAGAGGACAGTTGTCACATGAATATAATTCCTTGTCTCCTTGTGATAGGTGTCTGCACATCACTCCTGCAACCAACTTTAGTCTTCCATCATACCTTGTGACCCCAACCCTCTCCCAACTCCCTCCTTCCTCCCTGCCTCCCAACTCCCCACCCCCACCTCAGTCTTTGGCTTTGCTGCAACAGGCAACCTGGTCCAAGTTTCAACCTATGCTTTCCCTTTCCTTTCTTGCATTTCTTGCATAACTTCAAAGTTGTAAAGCAGAAGATATTTAATATACCATAAATTCACTTTTGTGAGTTTATGGTTCCAGATACCTAAGTAGATTAAACTGATTTTTAACAGCTTCTCCTTTTTCTTTCTATTTATTTACTTTGGCATATTTATTTTTTGTTGTATTTAATATTAAATAATTTAATATTAAATTAATTAAATAATTTAATATTAAATACAACAGATTTAATATTAAAAATATCTAGCTTAGGGGCTGGGTGGTAGCAAACCCAATTGAGTGTACATGTTATAATGCACAAGGACCCAGGTTTGAGCCTCTGGTCCCCTCTTGCAGGGAGGGAAGCTTCATGAATGGTCCTCACGCTTGAGAGTTCAGTGCTTTATCCATTGTGCCACCTCCTGGACCACTCATGAATGGTGAAGTAGTGCCACAGGTGTCTCTCTTTCTCTCTCCCTATCTCCCCCTCTCCTCTCAATTTTTTTCTGCCTTTATCAAGTATAATAGGGAAAAAATAATATAAAAAAGGATAAAATGGCTGCTGGGAGCAGTGGATTTGTAAGTGCTGGCATTGTGTCCCAGAAATAACTCTGGTGGCAAATAGATAAATAAATAAACAGAGCTTACATCTGTAACCTTGCTGTACTAATTGCAAGTATTTTCTTTATCTCAGTTTATTTAGTTTTCAGTTTCATTATTTTTTGCTATGATAAAATGACACATGAATTTTAGACTTTGAAACTTGAGTTCATCCTTGCACCTTATTTATGATCGCTTTTTGTAAATGTTCCACAAAGGCTTAACAAGATGGCATATTGTCTTTTTGTGGAAGAAAAAACTCTGATTCATATTTTTATGTTTTGGGTAATCTTTGTTTATTTTAGCTGTCAGTTTGAAATGTGCCTGCTTAACAGTCTCCCACAAGTATTGTATTTCTAGTATTTCTCCTTTACATTTCTAACATGCTTCATTATTGCTAGAGAAAGACTCCAGCTGTTGGATCTTTGTTATGATTTGGCAAGTCTGCTGAGAAAAAAAATGTTTCCTTTGACTCGTTTAATATTTTTTCCTTTGTATTGTATTTATTTATTTGTTATTTGATAGGATAGAAAGAAATTGAGAGGGGAGGAGTGGGTAGAGAGGGAGAGATAGAGAGAGAAAGAGAAACATGTAGCACTTCTTTACTGCTTATGAAGCTTCCCTCTGCAGGTAGGGACCAGAGACTTGAACCCAGGTCCTTGTGCATGGTAACATGTGTGCTCAACCAGGTGCACCACCACCTGGCTTATCATGGAATACACACACACAGGCACACAAATACATATATATATATATTTAATAAACTGCCTCCTAGGTATCTTATTGCTTACATTTATTTCAAGAGAGGATCTGGGGATTACTGACCTATATCTCCAAGGGCTCAAGAAACCCTTGTCTTAATGTGCAATCAAAGGTGAAAAGGATACCCTGAGGGCCAGTGGGGCTCAAACAGGAACTGGGTATACTGCATATTTCAAATGCTCCTCTTTCAGGTGAAGACAGAGAGAGAGAGAGAGAGAGAGAGAGGAGAATACAGTGGTGAATCCTCTAGGAGTACTGAAATTACAGCTTACTAGAACTAGAAATTGCACACCTATCAAGCTACTTAGAATCTCCCTACAAATGTACAGGCATCAAGACTTGTCTCCAAAGTGGCTGTCTCTGGAATTCACCTGGACTGTGTAATGGAGTCTTTTGTGAAGATAGCCCTGGCTCAGACTCTTTGAGATGGCCAGACAGATTCCAAGATGGAAATAAAGGGACAAGGCAAAGGGCAAAGTGCAGAAAGACTGGGGCTTCTTGCAAGAAGATGTGTTTCTCCCAGAATCCTTTTCTCAGTTTGATTAGTGTCTTGTCTACCACACCTCATTCCAGTTCAGGTAACGAGGCTGGATATGGAAGATAATTAAGAAAATCCGTGATGTTTTTGTGATGGGACACTAAAAGCTTCATGGAATGAAACCAACACCAACATTTAAGTTTGGCTTAGTGGCAAAGTAAGAAGTAAGTACCATGTGCTACCACAAGCCTGACTGAATGGCAGCAGAATTGTGTGTAAATCTTGTCACTGTCACTTGCCATTTAGTCACCTTTCAGTGTGTGAACAATGGGCATGAGTGGAACAGGAAGCACCTCAATTCTTAAGAGCTTTTTGCAGGTGGATGAGAAACATGTGTTAGTCTGGAGGGTCCAGGTGGTGGAGCAGTGCTATAGCTGCCTCTCTCTCTCTCTCTCTCAAAAAAAAAAAAAAAAGGCCACCAGGAAGAGTGGAGCCATGCCAGTGCCAAGTGAGGAGCTGGCTTCCAGAGGTGCCTCAGCTGCCTCCCCAGGGAGAGCCTCCATAGGCAGCTCAGCTCTCAGCTGACCCACCCACATCCCACATCCCATGGCTGATTAGTAGGGCTATGAGGTCTTGTCATTTTGTCCTCACTTAGGAGATCCTGAAAATCAATCTAGGTTCACAGCTCCAGGGGAATGTTTTCAGGTCTTCGGGAGACACTTTTGGGGCTGACGGCAATTTTTCTAAAAAAAAATAATAAATTTAAGTATGGCAAAATTACTGACAAAAAAGTTCACTTGGATAGTGGGCTGCTTTGTCATGTGCACAGCCCAGGTTTGAGCTCAGCCCTCACCACATTGAAGGAAGTTTTGGTGCTATAGTGTCTCTCACTCCCTCAGTCAGTCTCTCTCTCTATATATATATATCTCTTTCTCTCTCTCTCTCTCCTCTCCCTATCCTTTTCCCTCTCCCTCCTTCTCTCTCTGCCTTGTAGTAGAGATGTAACCAAAAATAGTTAAGAAAGAAGATTAAAAGAGAGATTAGAAAAGTAGAAGAGAGGTAGAAAACAAAGGGAATTGGATTGTGTAAAAACAAGTTAGGTCAGACTACTTCGTCATATGTGGAGTAAAATATTCCATCCCCTAAACAATGCACCTGCTAATTGAAAATGTCATTGTTATTTATGGTGGTGGGTCACAAAATCTCCTGTAGTTGTAACTGCAAGAGCTAACTGCTTTGAATTTTGCTTCTGTATTTCCTGGCTTGCTTCTTTGTGCTTATAGACTTGGAATAGACTATGAAAGGCAGTTTAACCCAAGGTTTGGGGCCAGGTACTTTCTCTGGCTCTGGCCCACTGGTGTAGTAAACTTCTCCTCTTTCTGTCCATCTTGGTCTCGATCTCATTATTGGCTATCACAGCCTCCCTCTCCATCTTTATCTGAAATAAAATAATTTCCCTATGATCTAGCATATGCATGCCTAACTTTAGGGGAAACAGAGGAAGGAAGCTGGGAAATAGCTCACTTGATAGAGTGCACACATTACCATGCATGAGGGCCTGGGTTCAGGTCTTCAGCCACCACACGGGAACACCACACACAGGGGAACCTTCATGAGTAATGGAGACGTGTTTCTCTCTCTGTATCTCTATATGACATTAAAAGGGGAAAGTAGTTTATTGGGGGTGGTGGGATTATGCAGGTGTAAAGCCCCACAAGAATTCTGATAGGAAGACAGAGAGACAAACAGAGGGGCTGGGTGGTGATGCATCTGGTTGAGCGCACATGTTACAGTGCACATGAATGTGGGTTCAAGCCCCCGGTCCCTACCTGCAGGGAGAAAGATTTGTGAGTGGTGAAGCAGTGTTGCAGATGACTCTGTTTCTTTTCCTGTCTACTTCCCCCTTCCCCCTTGATTTCTGGTTACCTCTATCCAATAAATAGATAAATAAAGGTAATAAAAAATTTTTAAAAAAGAGAGAGAAACAGTGAAACAAAGAGAAGAAAAAAAAAAAGAAAATGTAAGGGTTTTTTTTTTTTTGTCATTACTAGGGCTTCACTATTCCCAGTCAACTGTTTTTTAATTATTTTTATTTCCAGGTTGAAAAATGAGAGAGAGAGAGAGAGAGAGAGAGAGAGAGAGGAAATGACACCACTGTACCAAAACTTCCTCCACCCACATGTGGGGGCAGGGCTGGAACTTGGTTCATGCACATGACAAGGCAGATACACTATACAGGTGAGCTATCTTGCTAACCAAAAATGTGAATTTTTTTCCTGTTCTTTTTAAAATATTTACTTATTTATTGGATAGAGACAGAGAGAAACTGAGAGGGAAGGAAGAGAAATAGAGAGAGAGAGAGAGGTGAGTACTGCTTCACCACTTGTGATGTTTTCCTCTTGCAGATGGTTTTTGAACATTGTATTCTGCGCATTCAACCTCCTCAAATGTGAATTTTTTTTAAAGTTAACTTAAAGGGAAATTTTAAGGGAAGTGACCATTCTGTTAGCAATTACTATGCTTCATCTTGCTAAGTGCTATATGTCCATTAGTTTACCTGACTCTCAGAATAGTCTTCTGAGGTATATTGTAATAATGGTCTCATTTTATAGTTGTAGAAAACTAAGCTTAGAATGATTTGTCAATTTCCACATCTAGGAAAGATGTAATTCCTTCCTAAAAGGAAGAGATTCATATTTGTAACTTACTTCTGTCTGACCGTTACTACCCCACTCCCCTAAATAAAAATGGGTATTAACAACCACACGAAACTGCCTCTTGAACTATGTCACATCCTGCTTCCCTGTAATTCTTTTTTTAAATTTTTTATTATCTTTATTTGCTTATTGGATAGAGGTAGCTGGAAATTGAGAGGAAAGAGGAGATACAGAGGAAGAGAGACAGGGAGACACCTGCTTTACTGCTCATGAAGCTTTCCCCAGCAGTTGGAGACCAGGGACTCAAATCTAGGCCCTTGTGCCTTGTAACATGTATGTCAACCAGGTGCACTAACACCCAGCCCCCTGTAATTCTTATTAATAATGACCTCTTGTTCTCCCCAGACAATAACTTGGGTCTACCTGCATATCAGATGTCAGGCTCAGGCAAAAACTAATAAAGTCATGAGCCCTTTGGAATATACCTAAAATAGACCTACTAGCTATTTTCAAAATGGAGACCCCAAATGGCTTTATATGTTAACTCTTTTTCAGCCACCAGGTTTCAGATGCTAACATGACGCTCACCAGACTTCCCTGGGCAGATGACCCTACCAATGTGTCCCGGAATCCCACCTCCCCAGAGCCCTGTCCCACTACAGAAAGAGAGAGGCAGGCTGGCAGTATGGATCGACCTGTCAATGCCCATGTTCATTGGGGAAACAATTACAGAACAGACCTTCCACCTTCTGCATCCCATAATGACCCTGGGTCCATACCTCCAGAGGGTTAAAGAATAGGAAAGCTATCAGGGGAGGGGATGAGATATAGAGATCTGGTGGTGGGAATTGTACCCCTCTTATCCTATGGTCTTGTCAGTGTTTCAATTTTATAAATAAATAAAAAATGAAAAAAATAATGACCTCTTGTGTAGTACTGAGACAAGGACTGTATTTGCCAAAGGGGGTGGGGGGGTGGGGGTTGGGGCAGGTGAGGAAGGATGTACTATGTTTTCTAAGAAGAGAGGGACATTTGGCACTGCATAAACATTAAGTCTTTCCTCTTGGTCCATGAGAGGAACTGGAAGTAAAATAAGAAGTGTGTCTCTCAATATTCAAACACATCAGAAATTTATAAAATATTCAGGACAATAAGAGCTGGAGAACAATGCATCTTGAGAATAGGCCTTATCTGTTGCCCAAGGAAAGAGGAGATAGAAGAGGAAGAGAGAGGGCGAGCTATTTATAATCTTAGTTAACCTCTTTGGCTTATGCAGACAACACTAAGCAAAATAACTTTAAGTGCATCATTTTTTTTTAACCTGAAAAAGAAAGGTGATCCTAAAAATGCCACTTGCAAGTTTCAGTTCCTCCTGCCTTGACCCAGCATGTTCCTCCTTGAGCTTTGAAACTGCTTATTTCAGCCACAGCACTTGGCTAGAGAACGCCATTCCTGGCCCTTTGTGTCGCAAAGTTGCCTGCACAACCACAAAGCGCTGAGACAGACTTTATACCAAACAACATCATCCGGTTAGCACAGATCAGTCTTGATTCCTTTCCATCCTTGCTGGGAATTTAAATAACACCCACGGCACTAGCTGGGCAGCATTCCAAAGAGCTTTCAACCCCATTTAAGCCTCACACACTGCGGGGAACCAGATTCCAATCTTGGCCTCATCATTCATGCAAGCTTGATTGGCTGACAAAGAACAGAACAAAACTGTCCCAGGCCACAGGCCACATTCTTTTATCTTGACAATCTGAGTGGTTCCTGGAAGGGTATTTATGTTCTAGGCCAAACACCAGGTGGGGACTGAAGCTGTGCCTCCCTCTGCTAGTGTGAGACCATGTGGCTAGGTTCTGAACTCTGTGAAACTCTCAAGGGTGATTGAAACAACCCCCCTATCCATTCTGTCTTTCCTGCCAGCACCACAGACAGGCAGTGGAGAATCACCTGCCCAGGTGCTGGACTGCTCTAATGCAGAAAGCTTCAAAGGGATGGTGGAGCCCTTGTGAACACTGATTCAGCAACTAGCAGCAGAGACATAACTTTGGAAAACTCCCTGGGTAGAGCTCTGACAGAGACTTAGATTAAGTGTTTTGATAACAACAGCGCTAACTTTTATGGAGTATTGATTATAGTCCTAGCAACGTTCTAAGCATTTCATCTACATGATGTCTGTTTATCTTCCCCAGAATTCTGAGAGTTGGAATTCTAAGAATCAGGACCAATACAGCCATCATGGAATAGGTGAGGAAACCAAAGGGGAGAGAAGTGGCTTGCTCAAGGTCACATGGAGGGGCAGAGTCAAGACATGCACTGATCTATCTGACCTTCCTATACACCCTCAGTCATCTTTTATACCTTTTTGCTATCCCTGCTTCCTTCCTTCTTCCCCCTGTTCTCTCTTCCCCTTTTTTCACTGTTCATCTCTGACTTACGGTGGTGCTGAGGCTAGAACCAGTTAATGTAAAATAAATGTAACTTACTGCCCTCCATGGGGCCTCAGGTCTTTTTCTTTGGTTACTTTTGAGTTATATTATGTAATTATTTATTAGAGAATCATGCAGCACAATGTCAAGTGAAACTTTGACAGTGTGAAGAAAGACAGGCAGGCAGACAGGCAGGCAGAAAGAAAGAAAGGAAGGAAGAGAGAAAGAAAGAAAGAAAGAAAGAGAAAGAAAGGAAGAAAGACACAAATAGGAACAGGAATAAATATATCACAATTGCCATCTAGACATTACTTCTCAGCCCATTTCTCTGTTCACTTGTTCCTTCTGTCATTGCTTAGGTGCTCTGTATATTTAGGGGAGGATGGAAGCTTTGTATCCAAGTTCTGTGGTTTGGGTTTCTTTGACTAGATCACTATGCCTCCAGGAGAGAGTCCAAGATCAGGATGAAAGCCTTAATTACCTGCAACAGGGTTCATCACAGCTCTCTGTTCATGATTTCTGAGAATGTTTTCACCACATCTTTAGAAAAAAAAGAAAACTGTAACTAAATAAGCTGCCCATAGAGGCTCATTCAAATCCCAGTACCCTGAGTCCCCACTAGGGTTTCACCCCATCTGGTTATGTTCTCAGTGGTGTCTGAAGCCTGGAACCATGGGATGAGGATGTGTCATAGTGGCTCTGAGGTTGTCCTAGTCCTGATTCATTCCTGCCTCAGCAAAGTGAGCACTCTCATATTATGGAGGAAATGAGCTACACTATCATTTCAAAGAACTTGTGGTATTTTTTTCTTTCCTTGATCTTTGTCAGGGTTTTATGGCTCTGGATATATATGAAAAAAAGTAGAGGGGGGGGGAAGATACCACCACACTAAAGCTTCCTCCAGTGTGGTGGGGACCAGGCTCAAATCTGGGTTGTGTACATGACAAAGTAGGTGCAATATCCTACTAAACAAATATGCAGCTACATTCACAGCATTATTTACAATAATCAAAGAGTGAAAGTTGCCTAATTGGCCATTGGCAGATGATTGGATAAAGAAGTTATGGGATATATACTTCATGGAATACTACTCTGCAATAAGAAAAGATGATATTGTGTCCTTTGAGACAAAATGGATGGAACTGGAGGTGAGTATGGTTAGCGAAACAACTTGAACCTGTATTTCTAGCCTGTGCTTATGTCTTGGGATCTGAAAGATGGTTTCACTCATGCATGGAATTGAGAGAACTAATACACATGAACTTGCAAACACACACACACACACACACATACAGAGAGAGAGAGAGAGAGAGAGAAGCAAACAAACTGTTTCTAAGACTGTGAGAACTATGGTGGTTATCTTTGGGAAGAAGGAGGGTAGCGTCACAGAATTCTGGTGGTGGGTGTGGTATAGAACTATACACTGTAATCTTACAATCTTGTAACCCATTATTAATAACAGGTAAAAAGCAGCTTGATAAAACAAAAAATGCAGCTACATGTAGAAGCATGTTCATTTTGGGGTTGTTTATATACACAATAAAATTGGAACCAATTTAATGGCTAACAGGAAGAAATTTAAGTTTAAAAGTATGATTTAACTTAAGAGAAAAAGGCAATCACATCAAATGATAGATCTGTATGAACTGATTCCACCCCCTAAAAAAAGAAACATACTTTTAACAAAGTGGTTGTGTTGTTTAGCTAAAGCAAACATGGTTACATTGATGTTTATGTGTATATTTTCATATGCCTAGAAAACATATATGCATGTGTGTGTGTGTGTGTGTGTGTGTGTGTGTGTGTGTGTGTGTATGTGTGTGTTTAGCAAGGTCTTGCAATGTACAATTACACCTTCCAAGACTGCATTTTCTTTCAAATAGAGAACCATAGTCAGACAGAGACAAGGAGGCACCACAGTACCAGAACTGTTTGGATGCTTTTATAATGGTAGGAGTTCATTGAGGCAGGGTTCATACTTTACCTTTCTTCCTTTTTAATTTTTATTTATTTATTATTGGATAGAGACAGAGAGAAATTGAGAGGGGAGGTAGAGTGGGAGAGAGACAGAGAGACATCATTGGCGAAGTTTTCCCCCTACAGGTGGGGACCAGAGACTTGAACCTGGGTCCTTGCACACCATAATGTGTGTGCTTAACCAGCTGTGCCACTGCCTGGCCCCCTGTACTTTATCTTTCCATTGATAGGATATAAGGGTGATAATAAGCATAACTGTAAATGTTATGCAACATTTACCAAGTGCTAGACAGTGGGTGACTACTTTTATTATCTCCATTTTACAGATGTGGGTAGAAGCACAGAAAAGGTGAACCAGCTGCCCAGGGAAATCCAGTGTTAGAATTGGGACTAAATCTAGGCTACCTGGCTCAGAGACTGCCTTTAGACACTCTGCTATGTTATCTCGATTGATGGATGGAAGAGCAAATGAACAAATGAGTGAATGCTAAAACTGAAAGAGAGTTTTCTGGCTCTGTCTCTGATAAGTAGAAGAATCAATGAACCAGGAAAGCTCATTCCCAGGACATTCTGCTTAATCAAGGTTCTACAATTTATCTTCCAAGGCAAGGTAATGGGCTGTTTATATTGGGAGCATCCCAAATGCTGAAAAGACACTGATGTTAACAGTTGCTGATGAGTAACTGGGAAAGGCTGAACATTTTAATTTAAAACAAGTGAAAGAATTAATCGGCAGCAAATTAAAAGGCCTCAGCTGCCATTTCTCTGCCTCCTTGGTCTCCTTCCTTATACCCAGAACATTAACAAGGGTGTTGAGAATCTAAGCATGACCAGTTTGTTTTGCTTTCCAAGGGCCTGGTTTTCCAGCCTGTGCTTATGTCTGGGGATCTAAAAGCATAGCATAGTGTTCTGAACTGCAAAAATACCTTTGTCCCTTAAAAAAATGATTAAACTCCCTTAAAGGCTGTGAATTCCTAGAGTTGAGGTGTTAGATTGATTTCATTCCATTCGTGTCCTTAGCATCTACAGAGTTCCTAGTAGGACTTTTACAGAGGACCAGTGATGGGCATTGCCAGATCAGTCAAATTTTGATGGTACAGAGGAAGTACTGAGAAAAAAGTAACTACTTCTTGACTGAAGGAAAGTTTTCTACATCTAAAAATAATACTTACCCAGCAGACAGTTAATAAACGTGCTATATGCACTGTGGAGATATAAAAGAATACAAAATAATCACAGTCATTAAGGAAATAGTTAGAGATCAATATCACTTATAACTGATTTTGAGAGGTTCTGTGAGGTATGTGCATTAGGGCTACAATGCAAATTTGGAGTAAGGAAAATTTTGCAATTTTGAATTCAATAAAAAGCAGTATCTCTATTTCTTAATTCTGTGGTCACATGAAATTTGTATATGTATCAAAATTGCTTTTTTTTTTTTTTTGTAAAACATGAAGGGGAAAATCGACTCACTCTTGTAGGACAACTGCATGTGAATTCTAGTCAGAATGAGGTGGGGGATGGAGGCTGGGTGAACACAGTTAAGTGGAAGGTAGGTTTGCAAATAAATCAGAAGAAATTCCCAGAGGAAAAACATGTCAAGTTATTGGGTGGGACAAATGATCTATTTGATGAAAACAGAAAGGAGCATGCTTAATTTTGTTCACTACCTGGTCCTTAATGGTTTTAATAGAAATGACTGAGAGCAAAATTGGGGAGGACTCCATCTGAATGTGACACAAAGATCCTTTCACTTCCCTAGCGGGCACTTAAAAGTAAATATTCCCTCTCATCCTGACTCTGATTAGCAGGAATAATGACAGTGGAGAGTTCACAATCGGCTCTTGATATACCCAGAGGACTTTTGATAGTGTATACAGCTCTCTGCTGAGTGTACCTTAAGTTAAAGAGCGCTGACTGTGCACTCATATGGGGCGGGGCCACCTGGGACCTCCTGGATCAGACCCAGAGGTGCTATAAGATGAGGTGACTCAGTTCAGAGATCTGCTGAGTCAGAGACATTAATCTTGTAGGCACTTGTAACATTGCACCAAGACACTCAAAGGCAGGAGGGAACTGAATTCTGCTTCTTTTGTTCCCACTTTCCAGCCCACATTCATATTTCACCCTATTACGTCTTCACTCCACTTACCTTCCTTAGACCCTGCATTCTTCCTTTAGAGGAATGCCCTCACTCAACTCTACTTTCAAGTTCTTTATTTTTTTTTTTTATTGGATAGAGACAGAAATTGAAAGGGAAAGGGGAGATAGAGAGGTAGATAGAAAGAGAGACACCTACAGCTTGTGAAATTTCCCTTCTGCATGTAGGGACCGGGGACTTGAACCTAAGTCCTTATACATGATAATATGGTTGTGTCACTGCTTGGCCCTATTTTGAAGTTCTGTCTAGATTATAATGATTATCAGAAGGAATGGGGGTGAAGAGAGGGTGGATAGGTGGAAGATGTCCTTTGGTGTGATGATACAGGAATTTTGATGGTAAGAGTGGTGATCAGTAGACACACATATATATGTGTGTGTGTGTGTGTGTGTGTGAAATTATACCCATGCAATACTGCTTCACCATTTGCAAAACTTTTCCCCTACAGGTGGGGACAGGGGCCTTGAACCCAGTTCCTGTGCATTGTAAAATGTTCATTCAATCAAGTGCACTACTACTTGGACCCAGATAAAAACTAAAATCTTATAGTATTATAAACTACTATTATGTTGAGAGAAAAAAAGAAATTAAAAAATAAATATCTAAAAATGTCTCTGCAGGACCCAGGTGAATATCTCATTAGTTAAGTGGATGTATAAGGGCCTGGGTTTCATCACTGGCACCACAGGAGGGAGACAAAAACAAAACAAAAAGGACTCCATAAAGTAGAGTGGTACATTGCTCCCTTATAAAAGCTGGTCTGGTGAGGTAGTTCACTGGTAGAATATGCACTGGAGTTTTATACCCTAGCATAATGAAAATAAATACATAAATAAATCAATCTATAAACATTAACTTTTCACAGGGGACTTTGGCGCCATTACCTTTCTCCCTCCTCCCCCCCCCCCCCCCCCCCGCGCTTAAATCATTTTATTGGGGAGTTCATGGTTTATAGCACAGCTTTTGACACATGGGTACAATTACTCATCTCACCATGATAGGTGTCTGCAAAACACTCTCTCTCTCCTCCAACTCTCTTTTCCAACATTGTATACTAGGGCTTCAAAACCCCCTCTCCTCTCAGCCCTCTCCCTGCTCTCCTTCCCCAGAGTCCTTTGCTTTGGTGCAATACTGCAACAGGCAACACTACAGTGAATGATCAGTTCTGGTGGCTATTAGTGAATTAACCACCTACAGGTGGCACCAAATCACACTTTAAAGAGCAGTGTAGAATTGTCATTTCCTATTCCTTGCCAAACTGCACAGGAGCCTATTAATTGATAGATTGTTATAATTTGATTGCAAAAACTTTGTATCTCATCCTGGTTGAATCTGTGTTTAAGATTAACTTTTAATCTTAAAAGAGAGAGTGTGTGGTTTTTTAATAGGATTCATGTATTTATGAGCTGTTTGTACTATTTTGTTCAGTGGACCATTTCTTTAAATTCTTTGCTCAATCTTCTAGGCAATGGGTCTTCTTCTCCTTCTTCTTCTCTTTCTCTTTCTCCTCCCCCTCCCCCTCCTCCTCCTTCTCCTTCTTCTTCTTTTTTTTTTTTTTGCCTCCAGGGCTATTGCTATTGCTGGGGCTGGGTGTCTGCACCAGGAACCCATTGTTCCTGGAGGCCATTCCCTCCCCTTTTTTTTTTTTTGTTGTCATTATTTTTATTGTTGCCATTGATGATGTTGTTGGATAGGACAGAGAAAAATCAAGAGAGGAAGGAAGACAGAAAGGGGGAGAGAAAGATAGACACCTGCAGACCTGCTTCACCATGTGTGAAGCCAACCCCCTGCAGGTGGGGAACCGGGGTCTCCAACCCAGATCTTACTCTGGTCCTTGCTTCACGTCATGTGCGCTTAACCTGCTGTGCTACAGCCTGGCCCCTGAGTTTTCTTCTTATGGCTTCCTGAACTATTAATAACATTAAATCTAATCAATAAAATAGTTGCAGAAGCTTTTCTGTCAAATAGTCATTTGTCTTTTCACTTCACTCATGGATTTTGGGTGAAGCAAAAAAATTTATAGAATTTAATGCTTTAATCATTTATTTTATGCATTTTAGATTTTGTATCAGAAAGCCTTTCTCTAGTCTGAATTTACATAGAAAGTTTTCAGGATTTGTGTTTTACATTTAACATCTGACCCATCTGGAATGTATCCTGACATAATGCATTGAGGTACAGCCAAAATATTTTTTTCCAGATGAGCCCATAGCTGTTTTAGCACTATTTATTGGAAAGTCTACCCTTTTCCTACTGATTTGAGGAGAACTCTATCCTAAGCTAAATCTCTGTGTGAATTTGAGTCTACGTCTGAATTTTTATACTCTTACTGCTCTGTGAAATAATAGAAAATTTTTTCCAAGTGATATTTTCTTCTTAAATTTTTTAAATTTTTTTTTTATTTAAGAAAGGATTAATTAACAAAACCATAAGGTAGGAGGGGTACAACTCCACACAACTCCCACCACCCAATCTCCATAACCCACCCCCTCCCCAAATAGCTTTCCCATTCTCTATCCCTCTGGGAGCATGGACCCAGGGTCATTGAGGGTTGCAGAAGGTAGAAGGTCTGGCTTCTATAATTGCTTCCCCGCTGAACATGGGCGTTGACTGGTTGGTCCATACTCCCAGTCTGCCTCTCTCTTTCCCTAGTAGGGTGTGTCTCTGGGGAAGCTGAGCTCCAGGACACATTGGTGGGGTCTTCAATCCAGGGAAGCCTGGCCAGCATCCTGATGGCATCTGGAACCTGGTGATTGAAAAGAGAGTTAACATACGAAGCCAAACAAATTGTTGAGCAATCATGGACCCAAAGCTTGGAATAGTGGAGAGGAAGTGTTAGGGGGTACTCACTGCAAACTCTAGTGTACTTCTGCTTTCAGGTATATATTTTGCACTAGTTGATGGGTATGTGTGAACATAAGCTCTCTCTCACAGAAACTGGTGTATATCTAGCTTATGGGACTTCGTTAGAAAGTGAACCACCTGAGATGAAATTAGAGTGTACTATAAAAGGAAAGGTCTCACCCAAGTAATGAAGCTCAAGGGTTGTCATTCCACTCATGAAGTCTCTGGACACAGTCTGAGGTGAAGCATGTTGAGGTAGCAATCGTTGCGTTGGTTAGGTTGTGATCGGCGGATGCAATATTATTTGGTATGGATTGGGAGACGCATACGGGAAAGTGGGCCCTATCCAAGGGTTCCAGGACTGGGGGAAGTAGGTGCTCTATAGTGGAGATGTGAGGTTCCTGCTGTCTTAGGGTTCAAAAAGACAATCGATAGTTAATGTTATCATCACATTATTTGGTAATTGGGTTAACTTTGAAAAGTCCTTTTGTTATGGTTTGCTTTACAGTATCCAGTATCTTGTATATAGCTGTGCTATTGGATGCTTCTAATCTACTTGGTCTAGGCTTTTGAGAGAGCCTGCATATCAAATACACAGCCTATATATTAAAAAGATTCAGTTTGTGTTTTGAAAAACTTTGAGATATACAATCGATTTTCCCCCTCATATTAATCAACTACTGATTTATATGTCTACATTTTGCTAGGAGTGTACATAAACACCATTCCCACCACCAAAAGACTGTGACCCATCCCTCCCACCCACTCCCACCCCCACCCCCCCACTGGCCCAGGAAGCTGCATGTCTACCCCTCACCACAGGGTTTTTACTTTGGTGCCCTACTTACAATTTGATCAGGTCCTGCTTTTAGTTTCCCTTTCACATCTTCTTAATCAACTTCTGTTGATGAGTGGGATCATCCCATACTCATCTTTATCTTTCTGACTTAGTTCATAACATAATTCCTTCTAGCTCTGTCAAAGATGGGTCAGAGAAGGTGGGTTCATTGTTCTTGATAGCTGCATAGTATTCCATTGTGTATATATACCACAGCTTTCTCAGCCACTCATCTGTTGTTGGGCACCTGGGTTGCTTCCAGGTTTTAGCTATTATGAATTGTGCTGCTATGATCATAGGAGTACATACCTCTTTTTGGTTGGGTGTTATGGAGTCCTTGGGGTATAGCCCCAGGAGAGGAATTACTGGATCATATGGAAGGTCCATGTCTAGCCTTGTGAGAGTTTTCCAGACTGCTCTCCACAGAGGCTGTACCAATTTACATTCCCACCAGCAATGTAAAAGGGTTCCTCTGTCCCCACATCCTCTCCAGCATTTGTTGCTGCTGTCCTTTTGGATGTATGCCATTCTTACAGGAGTGAGGTGGTATCTTAGTGTTGTCTTAATTTGCATTTCTCTGACAATCAGTGACCTAGAGCAGTTTTTCATATGTTTGTTAGCCTTTTGGATCTCCTCTGTACTGAATGTTTTGTTCATATCCTCTGCCCATTTTTGCATGGGGTCATTTGCTTTTTTGGTGCTAAGTTTGCTGAGCTCTTTATATATTTTGGTGATTAGTTTCTTGTCTGATGTATGGCATGTGAAGATCTTCTCCCATTCTGTGAGGGGTCTCTCTGTTTGTTTAATAGTTTCTTTGGATGTGCAGAAGCTTTTCAATTTGATGTAGTCCCATTGGTTTGTCTCTGCTTTAGTCTTCCTTGCAATTGGGTTTGATTCATCAAAGATGTCCTTGAGGTGTAGGTGGGAAAGTGTTTTACCAATGTTTTCCTCTAAGTATTTGATTGTTTCTGGTATGACATCTAGGTCTTTGATCCATTTGGAGCTGATTTTTGTTTCTGGTGAGATAAAGTGGTTCAATTTCATTCTTCTGCATGTTACAACCCAGTTTTCCCAGCACCATTTATTGAAGAGAGCCTCCTTTTTCCATTTAATCCTTTGGGCCCCCTTATCAAAGATTAGATGCCCATAGGTGTTGGGATTTATTTCTGGGCTTTCAATTCTGTTCCACTGGTCTGTGTGCCTATTTTTGTTCCAGTACCATGCTGTTTTGATGATGATGGCTTTATAATATAGTTTAAGTTCTGGGAGTGTGATGCCTCCATTTCTGTTTCTTTTCCTCAAGATGGTTTTGGCAATTCTAGGTGTTTTCAGGTTCCAGATAAATGATTGTAGTGTTTGTTCTATTCTCTTAAAGAAGCTTGGTGGAACTTTGATGGGTATTGCATTAAATTTGTATATGGCTCTGGGGAGAATATTCATTTTGATGATATTTATTCTTCCAATCCATGAGCATGGGATATCTTTCCATTTCTTGGTATCAATTTCTATTTCCTTGAGTAGCGACTCATAGTTTTCAGCATACAAGTCTTTCACTTCTTTGGTCAACTTTATTCCTAGGTATTTGATTGATTTTGCTGAAACAGTAAATGGGAATGATTTCTGGATGTCTTCTTCTTCAGATTTAGTGTTTGCATAAAGAAATGCCACTGATTTTTGTACATTGATTTTGTAGCCTGATACCTTGCTATATTGCCTAATAACTTCCAGTAATTCTCTGCTGGATTCTTTAGGTCTTTCTATGTATACTATCATATCATCTGCAAATAGTGAGAGCTTGATTTCCTCCCTTCCAATCTGTATTCCTTTGATTTCTTTCTCTTGCCTGATTGATATGGCAAGAACTTCCAATACTATGTTGAAGAGTAACGGTGACAGTGGACAGCCCTGTCTAGTCCCTGATCTGAGGGGGAATGCTTTCAACTTCTGTCCATTGAGTATGATGTTGGCTGTAGGTTTGCTATATATGGACTCCACTATCTTGAGGAATTTCCCATCTATTCCCATTTTTTGTAGAGTTTTGAGCATGAATGGGTGTTGGATTTTGTCAAAGGCTTTCTCTGCATCTATTGAGATAATCATGTGGTTTTTGGCTTTGCTTTTATTGATCAATTGTGGTGAATGACATTGATTGACTTACGGATGTTGAACCAACCTTGCATTCCTGGGATGAATCCCACTTGGTCATGATGAACAATTTTTTGATATTCTGATACATCTGGTTGGCCAAGATCTTGTTTAATATTTTGGCATCTATGTTCATCAGAGATATTAGTCTGTGGTTTTCCTTTTTTGTTCTGTCCCTATCAGCTTTTGGTATCAGGGTGATGTTGGCTTCATAGAAGGTAGAAGGGAGTATTCCTATTTCTTCAATCTTATGGAAAAGCTTAAGAAGTATGGGTACTAACTGTTTCCTGAAAGTTTTGTAGAATTCGTTTGTAAAGCCATCTGGTCCATGACTTTTGTTGTTGGGAAGATTCTTAATAACGGTTTCAATTTCTTTGTCTGTGATTGGTGCATTTAGATTTTGTAGTTCTTCTTGGTTCAGTTTTGGAAGGGCATATATTTCTAGGAATTGTTCCATTTCTTCCAGATTCTCTAGCTTGGTGGCATATAGTTCTTTATAGAAGTTTCGCAGGATTCTCTGGATTTCTGTGGTGTTAGTTGTGATATCTCCTCCATCGTTTACAATTCTATTAATTTGAGTCTTCTCTCTTTTTTGTTTGGTGAGTGTGGCTAGGGGTTTGTCAATTTTGTTTACTCTTTCAAAGAACCAACATTTGGCTTCATTGATCTTTTGTATGGTTCTTTTATTTTCGATGTTGTTTATTTCTGCTCTAACTTTAGTGATTTCTGTCCTTCTGGTTGCTTTAGGCTTTTTAAATTTTTTTATTATCTTTATTTATTGGATAGAGACATCCAGAAATCTAGAGGGAAAGAGGGTGGTAGAGAGAGAGACACCTGCAACATTGCTTCACCACTCGCAAAGCTTTCCTCCCACAGGTGGGGAGAAATAATAGAAATTTTTAAACTGTGTAAATCAGTGAGAGATCACCTCAGACAGCATTATATATTCAAGAGCAGAGAGATTTAAAAAATGTAAAAGCACTCAGCCCTCTGCTTCCATAGTAATATTAATCCTTCACAATTTCAATGTGAAACTAAAGAACAGGACAAGGAAGGGGAGGGGCACTTGTTTTCTTGTGATCTGTGGGCTGGAATTAAACACATGTAGAAGATTCCTGTTCTATAGTCAGTAAGACAGTTCATCTGGGAGTGCACCTGCTTTGCCATGCACACAATCCAGGTTGAAGTCCATGGGGGTAAAATTTCAGTATTGTGCTATCTCTTCTTCTTTCTCTGTCTCTCCATTTCCTGTCTCTCTCTATCTGGAAAGTTAGCTTGAACTGGTGAAGCCCTAGCAATATTTGCTGTTGGTATGCTTCTAAATCCTGCTTAAAAGATCCTCTGTTTTGATCATCACATTAGGTTCGCTTGTATTACTTACGATGTATTCTATTTACATAACCACTGTTAACTAAGCACTCCCCTGCCTCCGGGACATTGGTTTAATCCTCACTGGTTCCCGATTTTCCCTTCTCCCTGCCTCCTATTCTGCGTACTTCCTTGTTGCTGACTCTTCCGCCTCAGGAGAGATGCAGGACAGAATTGTGTTGTGATTAGAAGAGATTAGATTGTTAAACCGCATCCCTGCTCATCAATAAAGAGATACTGCTTCCCAGCTCAGCCATGAGTTCCTGGTTGTGTCTCTCTCCCACCGGCGAGGCTATTCCGGCAATTTGCTACAATTTTCATGTGTCCCTACCCACCCAACAATAGTTCTATAGCTCAGGAGTGAGTATCTAGCCCAAGACAGGCCAATTTGAGCACTTCTAAGGGATCTCTGAACTTGACACCAGAAAAAGAATCAAGTTGTTCTTGGTAAAGACAACCATAAAAGGTAAAGCAAGGGATTTCCATGGCCCAGGCTTCCTTCCACCTGAGTTGGCCAAGTGGCAGAAAGAATAAAATAGACAGAGAAAGAAGAGCTGGAAGTCCAGGAAGGAACACAGTGGTAAAGCACAGGATGTGCCAATATCAGCCAGAATGATGCTCTGGTTCCATCTCTTAAAAAAAATATCTGAGATGTCATGAGGAATTTGTACAGCTGGCAGAGCTCTTGACTTGCAAGTCTGAGGCTCTTGGTTCAGTTTGAAGCACCACATATAGTGGAGTGCTGTCCTGGTTTTTTTCTCTCTCTCTTGCTCACTCGCATGTGCACGGCATTCCATCACTGTCTTATGTAAAATATATATTTTTAAAACTGCCACTAAACATTTATGACATGATGCAATTACTATTCAGCAACAAAGTAAGAAGGAATGATGGGTATTTACATACAACATGAATGAATTTGAGTGTAAGAAACCAATAAAAAATAAACATCTATGATATGTTTCAATTTAGACAACACTCTTAGAAATGTCATCTAATTTACGGTGAAAGAGTCAAATGAGTTGATTGCTATAAAGAAGAGGAGGAAGAGGAGAGGCACAGTGGGGCAGGACAGAAGAACTATAGACTCTAAGGGGGTCAGGTGGTGGCACACTGGGTTAAGTGCACATAGTACAAAGCTCAAGGATCCTGGTTCAAGCTTATGGCTCCCCACTTGCAGAGGGGTCACTTCACAAGTGATGAAGCAAGTCTGCAGGTCTGTCTCTTTCCCTCTCAATCTTTCCCTCCCCTCTCAATTTTTCTCTGTTCTACCTCCCTAAAAAATCAGAAAAAATGGCCACAGGAGCAGTGGATTCATAGTGTATAATGCAGGACTGAGTCCCAGAGATTATCCTGGATGCAAATAAAAAAGAATAGCAAAGAAAATCTGGACTTGACAGCCAAGCACATTATCTTGACATCTTGACTATGGTGATGGTTTCATATATCATAATATATGGCTATATATATGGTTTGTATATCAAATATATAGTTTCGTATATCAAAATCTAACTTTATTTTTTAATGTCTTTATTGGGGGATTAATGGTTTATAGTTGACAGTAAAATACAATAGTTTGTACATGAGGAACACTGCCCAGTTTTCCACCTAACAGTTCAACCCCCACTAGGTCCTCCTCTGCCATCATGTTCCAGGAGTCTTTTACTTTGGTGCAATACACCAAAAAAATCTAACTTTAAATATGTACAGCATAAGGTAAAAAACAAAACAAAACAAAATATCTGTGCTCAAATAGGACAAGACATCCATTGCTCCACATGCTTTTAAAACTGGTTTCAGTTTATTCATTTTCAAATTGAAACAAATAAGATACCTGTGTGCCATGATAATGAGAACTAAATCTTAGAACATGCACAAGTAGCTAGGGAACTTTGCACCCAGAAAGCATCTGTTAATTCTGTCTTTATTTATGATCAGGCACATATTCAGTAAGTTGTTGCCTGATAAAATGGATGCTATAGTGGAGCATTATTTAAGATGGAAAGTCATACTTTCTACCACTGAGCCTTTTAAATCATTTATACATTTAAAAAATCCACTCAAATCTGAGAAGAAAATGTGGGGCTTCTCATTTTTGTGAAGCCATTACACTTCGCCATAGAGTAGAATAAAATCCTATTTTTTCACTTCCAGAAATAAATGCATATATTTGAATAGTTGGAACCTGAACAAAGCTATCTTTGTTTATTTTTTAAGCATTTTAAAAAGTAAATTGAATGTTTCCTTTTTAATTAATCAATTTGATAGGATAGGAAAAAAAGTGAGAGGGGGAGGGAAAATAGAGAGAGATACCTAGAGCTTTGCTTCCTCCCTCCAACCCCCCACAGGTAGGGGGGATTGGGGGCTTGAATCTGGGCCCTGGTGCAATGTAATGTGTGTGCTCCACCTGATACACCAAGACAGCCCCCAAAGCTATTTTTGAAAAACAGAGATAAAAGAGAAAATCAGCAGAGAAAGAAGCAGAAATGAGTAGTGCATGCACAGGAAGGAAAAATCATAAAAGAAAGAATGTGGTTGGGGAAACAACATAAGGGCTATGCAAAAAACTTTCATTCTTGAGGCTTCCAGGTTCAGGCCCCCCCACACCATCTCAAGCCAGAGCTGAATTGTGCTCTAGGAAGGAAGGAAGGAAGGCAGGAAGGAAGGAAGGAAGGAAGGAAGGAAGGAAGGAAGGAAGGAAGGAAGGAAGAAGAGATGAAAGAAGGAAGGAAGGAAGGGATGGAGAGAGGATTTCAATAGTATCTAGCTAGTTCTTTTAGGTTTAAACACCCAGTTACAACTTCAATTTAGTTTCTGTGGAAGTCAGAAATGACAAGAAGTACATGGGGAACACAGACACTTCTGCACTATGCCGGAATGAGGTGAAGGCAGGGCTTGGATGTTTTTATAAACTAGTGTTATGGGTATGATCTGCCTCACTACCAAGGTGGGCCTGCCAACATGTGAGTAAATAGTTCTCACTCATTCTCTCTCTATCCCTCTTTCACGTATACTTCAACAGATGGGTGTTCTCCGTTTTCCTAAGTAAAGTTTAAAATTTATGAAAATTTTACTTTCTCCTCAATTCTTTGTTGGGTTTATGTGTGCTGAACCTTTAAATATGTGGGGAATGACCTCGGCCATACTTCCCCTTTACATTTTTCTCATCTGAGTTTGGATTGTCAAGGCAATACAGTTAACAGTTCACTCAAACTTTGTCTCTGCTTTGCAGACGCAATAGTATGGCCTTCGGTTTTACCCAAGAGATGGCCCTAATAATGCATCTTGGCTCGTTTCCTTCCTAACTCTTCATACCCAGTTATCAGCAGCTGTGACCAAGTCCACCTGCACATGCTTCTTGCACTGCTTCTCTCCTGTCCAGACCTGCTGGAGTCCTCCTCCTCTTGGACTCTTTTTGGGCCTCTCACCATCCCTCCTCCCTTTTCTGTGCTCCATACTGTTTCCAAAATGCATATTAGAAGCAGAGATCTAAGATTGGGGGAAAACAACATAATGGTTATGCAAAAGACTTTCATGCCTGAAGCTTTGAGCTCCCAAATTCAATTCCCAGCACCACCATAAGCCAGAGCTGAACAGTGCTCTGGTCTGTTTCTCTGTATGTGTCTCTCTTTCATTATAAATAAATAAAGTAATTTTTTAAAAGCAGAGATATGAATTTTTTTACCCCCCTACCCCCCCAAAAAAAATCAGAAAAACAACAACTAGTTGGTCTCACTTAACTCCAGCTTGGATCCCTCCCTCTCCAGAGTGATTCCTGCAGACTAACTACCCTGGTGGCGCCTGACTCCAGTGGCACCAGGCATATTCACCTTGAGTGTTCTTCTCCTATTTGTCCATCTACCATAATGCTCACGTATTAAACATCCAGCTCCAATCCTACCTTTTCTGTGGCTTGATTTGACTGTATTAGACTAAATTAATTGCTTCTTCATTTGTGTTCCCATAGCTCCTACCACCTCTGCTGTGGTGATGGATGAGTCTGTCTTTCCCACACGACGATAAAATTCTGAAGAGCTGGAAATGTGTCTTAATTATCTTTAGAAACCTAAACACCAGTAGGGCTCACAAAATGTAGTCAGGGCTTAATTAATGATTTTTCATTGATTTTAATGGAGTTAGCACAAATAGATCAATGATTTTCAAGTCTTTTAAAATACCTCTTAGTGCAACACTTTTTTTAAAAATATATTACAAGGAACCTCAAGATAATTCAGATAAACTGATTTGGTAGAAGAATAAATTAACAAGTTTAATTCAGAGGCTATTTTATCATCATGGCATCCAGTGGTTTTCTTCCACCTGTATTTATGCATGAGAGAATCACCTCTCTGTCACATCCTCTCATTCTTCATCTTTACCACCTGATGAAGATGCCACTCACCACCTCTCAATAGAAGTTCACAAGGTCTTTTTTGTTCAGTGTCTTTTTAAAAAAATTTATTTATTTATTTATTCCCTTTTGTTGCCCTTGTTTTATTGTTGTTGTTATTGTTACTGATGTCATTGTCATTGTTGGATAGGACAGAGAGAAATGGTGAGAGGAGAGGAAGACATAGGGGGGAGAGGAAGAGAGACACCTGCAGACCTGCTTCACCGCCTGTGAAGCAACTCCCCTGCAGGTGGGGAGCCAGGGGCTCGAATCAGGTTCCTTCCGCTGGTCCTTGTGCTTTGCGCTACCTGCGCTTAACCCACTGCACTACCACCCAACTCCCTTGTTCAGTGTCTTATTAGAATATTAACAAGATGAGAAAAAAACGTAGTGATATGGTAGGAAAGAAAGTCATTTGAGGATGAATATGGGATGATCTCACTCTCAGGCAGAAGTTGAAAAACAAGACCAGAAGACAAAACACAAGTAGAACCTGACCTGGAGTTGGCGTATTGCACCAAAGTAAAAGACTCTGGGGTGGGTGTGGTGGTGGTGGGGAGAATACAGGTCCAAGAAGGATGACAGAAGACCTAGTAGGGGTCGTACTGTTATATAGAAAACTGGGAAATGTTATACATGTACAAACTATTGTATTTACTGTTGAATGTAAAACATTAATTCTCCAATAAAGAAATTTTAAAAAGAACAATAAAAATAAAAAATAAAGTCATTTGAACACCTCCCTTTGTTACACACCCTTTAGCTTAAAGTTGCTGTTTCCAAAAACTTATCAGTGATGTCAAAGTGAGGACTTGCTGTATCCAGAACACTCCTGTATGACAAGAGAACCCAAAAGACAACTCCCCTGTATTGCCAGGGGTCCCCGCTCACAGTTTTCCTGTATTATATGGCAATTCCAATCATGAGGAGGGGAAAAAAGCTTTTGGATCAAGAAATTTCTAACCAAAAAGATCACCCTTCTTTTTTATATATTTATTTATTCCCTTTTGTTGCCCTTATTGTTTTATTGTTTAGTTATTATTGTTTTGTTGTTGGATAAGACAGAGAGAAGTGGAGAGAGGAGGGGAAGACAGAGAGGGGAGAGAAAGACCCCTGCAGACCTGCTTCACAGCCTATGAAGCGACTCCCTTGCAGGTGGGGAGCCGGGGGATTGAACCTGGATCCTTACACTGATCCTTGCACTTTACCCACTGTGCTACCACCCGACTCCCAAAGATCACCCTTCTAGAGAGGTCTCTGGCAACTTGCTCAAATTGCTAGCCTAGTTTCCAAAATCTTAATTGGAAAAGTAAATGGATCTCCAAAGATTAGAGGAGTCTGAGAGTTAGACCATTACTGTCAGAAGCTTCTGCCATTTATTCTTTCTGTCTACAGAGTCTTAGCTCAAACTTCTAAGTTAGTCATCTTTTCTTCTCCAGATTCCACTTTAAAGACATGATTATGATTTTGTTTTCTGTCTTGTATTAGAATAAGAGCCACCCTGTGTTAATTCTGCCTGCAGTTTTATAAGCAAAGCTGGTTCAATATAGAACCCAATAGGATACATTTGGAACCCCACAGGAAGCATTCAGAACATCTGTGCCTTATAGGATTTATGATCAAGATAAAACTGCAACAATTTCACTGTGTTTGAGAGGCAAAATGAGAGCACTGGACCAGTTGATCTCCAAAGGCGCCTGTAAACTGAAGTTTACGATTTCTGTGCAGACAAAAACAACAATATACACTTCAGGTGAGTCGTGTGAGAAATATAATCTTCTTTGCACAAATAACTAGAACAGAATGGCAATAAATCTTGGAAGATCATTTCAATCATTATTTTTAGTATCCAGGAGGTGGCTCGGAGGGTAGTGCAGGACTTGCTCCTGTGGTCCCAAGTACCATTGGACTGGGTGCTCTGGCTTCTCCCTAGTCCTAGCATGTCTAGTCATGTGCTCTTTTCCTCTCCCTCTCTCTTTCAATCAATATATCTTTAAAACTATACGGAGTGCTGGATTATATATATAGCTTCATTTTAATATTATTTCCCTTCTCCCCCAAATCATTTTATTGAAGGGCTAATGATTTGCAGTAAAGTCATTGACACATGAGCACAGTTTCTCATCTTCCTGTGGGAGGTGTCTGCAACACACTCTTATTTCCAACTTAGATCCTTTTCTACCAGCATACGTCAGAACCCCCATGCCCTCTGCACCGTCTCCTTTCTCAGAGTCCTTTGCTTTGGTGCAATATACCACACCCAGTCTATGCTTCACTTTGTGTTTTCCTCTTCTGTCTTTGTTTCTCTAGTTCCACCTATAAAGTGAGATCATCCAGTGTTTGTCCTTTTATTTTACTTAGTATGATTCCTTCAAGTTCTATCCAAGATGAAGCAAAGTAGATGACTTCATCATTTCGTAGAAATACCATATAGAATGGGGTTTCAAGTGTGATTCAGCACTTGAATTCAGCAGAAGGTATGTATAATATATGTATTATATCCTTAAGACAGAAGTTGCAGAACCTAAAACCATTTTTGCAAGGTCAGTTCACATAAGTGAGGAAAGGAGAGGAATTTTGCCAGCTGCTAAAATGTGTAGAAGAATGATGTTTCAAAATTTGGAGCTTTTGCAAGGCTGTATTTATTGCAGTGAAAAATGAAAGAAAACCCAATTCTACTTAAGTACCTCAGTGAGATTTTTTTTTTTTCTGAAAAAGAACAGGATGGAAAAATAAGGTTTTTAACTTACCTGTTTATTTGATGTATTGACCTGTTTTAACCCCCTATCACCATGACTTCATTGCCCAGGAAAGATTGACTTTTCCATATAGATAGATAGATGATAGATAGATACCATAGCAACAAAACTTTCTCTGATGTTGTGGGGGCCAGGCTCAAACCTGGGTCTTGCACATGGCAAAGCAGGAACACTATCCAAGTGATCTATTTTAGTTCCCCAGATCTTTATTTTTAACATATAAAAAAAATAACTTAAGTTTTGAACTTTTTTTTTTTTTTTGCCTCCAGGGTTATAGCTGTGGCTTGGTGCCTGCACTATAAATCCACTGCTCCTGGACACCATTTTTTGTTGCCTTTATTGTTATTGTTATTGCCATTGTTATTGTTGGATAGGACAGAGAGAAAATGAGAGAGGAGGGGAAGATAGAGAGGGGAAGAGAAAGGGAAACACCTGCAGACCTGCTTCACCACTTGTGAAGGGAGCCTCCTACAGGTGGAGAGCAGGGGCTCGAACTCAGATCCTTATGCAGGTCTGAGTGCTTCGTGTTATGTTCACTTAACCCATTAGGCCATTGCCCGGCCCCTTTGAACTCTAATTTTTAAAAGCTGGTCTCTTAAATAGGAATTCAAAATGCATTTGCCTATACCATTAAGGTGACAGACCCCTAGAGATCCCCCATTTAATTTAAAATAAGGTCCATTTAAAACTGATTTGATATATTTTTGTCTCATTTATAGCATCATTTTATGAAGAAAAAAAAATCTATCTTGCAAGTTTGAGTCTGACCCTTCATCTATAAAAGAGAGGCTGGAAGGGTGAGGCCCTGGTGATGAGAAGAAAAACTAAAATCTATTCTGTGTTTCTAGTTATGATGATGTGGGCATATCTCATTCAATCCTGTGATGGTGAGGACAGTTCCAGCCACTGTGACTTCATGCAAGTTTTACATCTGCTTAAATGCAGGTAAAATTATCCTAAACTGCAGGATAATGACAAATTACTCTGCAGGGTAGAGTTCTGAGTGTCCATTCTCCCCGTTGTTATATTTAAATCATTATAGAAGGCATTTATTTATTTACAATGGACTGCTTTTCTTTGCATTAATGTAGAATACTGTCTTGTGACATGATTGACAATACAAAGGATTTTTTGCTCTTTGTTATAATTGCAAATGATCTTAGGTTTCTTAGTTTTAGTAAATTTGTTTTTGAAATTCATTAAGTTATTTAAATTGTTCATAATCACAAATGGATGTCAGTAGTTGGCTATCAGTGGTCTTTCTCTTTGTAGAAATGAATGATTCAAAAATGCTTACTTAATATCTTGTAGGTTTTTTTTTAACTACTGGAAGAGAAGAAAATAGCATGACAAAGAATATCTTCAACTAACATGGAATTCAGTCATTCATTCAACAACATTTATCAAGTACCAAGCATTATTGGGCTGAGTCCTCTGGTGCAGGCAAAAATGAATAAATCACATTTCTTGTGCTCATGGAGCTTATGAATTACAGGACATGAAACAGATAAATAAATAACTCTATGAAAGGTGAAATGAATAAGCACTGTAAGAGATGACAGAGTTCTTTAGGCAACAAAGGCAGGGGAGAGGATGTTCAGATGAGACAAGAGAACCTGAGAACCTTCATGGGGAAATCTGTGTATAATCTACTCTCCTCGATGAAGAGGCAACATCTAAAAGTATTGGGAAGGAGATTCATTGTGAAGGGAATGGATAAATATTAAGGGTTGAGAATTGGTAAGTGGCATAGACTAGCTAAGTGACTTGAAACATAGTCATCAGATAATAGCTCAACAGTGATGTAGTGATCCAAGTGAAGTTGTAATGCTGGAATAATGGGTATCCATTAACACTAATGGGTAGACTTCCCAAAAGTGGTTCAGTGAGTGTAAGATTTACTATTTTTCAAAGTGGCTCACTGAATTAGTTTGACGTACCTCATAAAACAAGACTGCATTCTAACTTTGTACTGCAATAAAATTACACTTAGATAAAATACATAGACTTCTTGTCTTGACATAACAAACTTCCTTCCCATATTTCAATACAATTTTCTGAATTTCTGTATATACTGTACCCAAAAGAGTATTAACTTTTCATCGAACAAGTAGTGTCGATCTATGCAGTCTTACAATAGCACAACAATGGATGCCAGAATAGTGCCCCACCTGTTTCTAGTGACCTTGAATGAACTAGCTTAGACTCTCCCTTAATGAAGTTCTAACTTCAATATCCTGGCAATCAAGAAAGTTCTCCCCAACCTCTGGGTCAACAGCTCCTGTTTGTGGGTGCTGCTTACATAGCAAATGAATATATGTAGAGATATGCAGGGACACTTTGAGTTGTCACAGTGACTCAGGTGCTTTAGATACCATCCAACAGCAAATCTCTTGAAGTCACCCACCAGGCCATTTCAGGTCTTTGCATAACTGTATATGCTATTCCCTTTTTCTCCCACCCTTGTGAGGACTGTGTGTGTTGATATTGTTGATATTGTTTGGCTTAACAGGGATAGTTCCAGATGCCAAGGCATGAGGTTTTGAGTTCCATCCTCAACAGTATATGTGCCAGAGTGATGCTCTCTCTTTCTCTCCCTCCTTTTAGTATATAAATTTTAAAAATGCCACCTCAGTAAGTTAAAAAAAATCTTGCAAAAAATTATTTGCAGCCTGGGAGATAACAAAATGGATGAAGACTATAGCATGAGGTCCCTAGTTGGATCTCCAGAATTACATGTGGCAGAGTGATGCTCTGGTTCTCTCTCTCTTTCATAAATATTAATATTGTGATAATATACACATAGCACAAACTTTACCATTTTAAAGTATACAATTCAGTGACATTTAGTATATTCACAGTGTTGTACAACTATCAGTACTCTTTAGTTCTAGAACATTTCATCATTCCCTCAGCCTCACCTCTGACAACTACTAAGTTGCTTTCTGTCTCCATGGATTTGTTTATTCTATATGCTTCATATAGACAGAACTGTGAGTCTGTGGCTTTTAGTTTTGATTTCTTTCTTTCACTTTCACATAGCACAGTATTTTATTTTTTATTTATTTATTTATTTATTTATTTTGCCTCCAGGGTTATTGCCGGGGCTTGGTGCCTACACCACAAATCCACTGCTCCTGGAGACCATTTCTTCCCCTTTTGTTGCCCTTTTTTTTTTCAATCATTGCTGTGGTTATTATTGTTGTTGTTGCTGACATAGGATAGGACAGAGAGAAATTGAGAGAGGAAGGGAAGACAGAGAGGGAGAGAGAAAGATAGACACCTGCAGACCTGCTTCACTGCCTGTGAAGTGACTCCCCTGCAGGTGGGGAGCCGAGGGCTCCAACCAGGATCTGCTTCCAAGGACCATCCATGTTGTACATATATCAGCACATCATTTCATCTTATGAATAAGGGAGATTTCATTGTGTGAAGCCCCAGGTTTACTCCCTGGCACTGCACGTGCCAGAGCAGAGAGCTGTCCTGGCTTTTCCTTTTCTCAGATGAAATATATATATATCCTCCTTGGAGGATTTTCTGGGTCTGTCCTTTCCTTTTTCTGTCCTTCCTGGATGAGAGGAACATCTGGCTGTCACACCTGTCACCCCATTGATCACCAGTGTTAACTCCAGTCAGCTGATCTAGCTGGTGGGCAGGTGTCCCCTTCTTCCTTACTGCTCCACATGCTCCATGTGCCTCCCTCCCAAAACTGAGCACCAGTCAGAAAGGACAACATTTCCCCTACTAGAGATGGACCTTTTTTAAAAATTTCTTTATCGGGGAATTAATGTTTTACATTCAACAGTAAATACAATAGTTTTTATATGCATAACATTTCCCAGTTTTCCATATAACAATACAACCCCCACTAGGTCTTCCATCATCCTTCTTGGACCTGTATTCTCCCCCATCCACCCACCCCAGAGTCTTTTACTTTAGTGAAACATGCCAATTCCAGTTCAGGTTCTACTTGTGTTTGTCTTCTGATCTTGTTTTTCAACTTCTGTCTGAGAGTGAGATCATCCCATATTCATCCTTCAAGATGGACCATTTTTTACTTGAGCGTTTGTGAATAGCTATACTCCCCTACTAGAGCCTCCAGACATAATCCTGAATAAGACTTCCTGCTACATTTTTATTCTCTTGACCAGAGCACTGCTCAACTTTGGGTTATGGTGGTGCCAGGAATTGAACCTGGGTACTCTGGATATCTAGCACGAAAATCTGTTGCATAAGCTATCATACTATCTTCCCGGCCCAGAATTTAACAATTTTAAATCACCAGTCCTCTCTGCCAGTAGTCTATAAACCACTGGAGGACAGAACCTGGATCTTATTTTACTTTGTAGTTTTATTTCAGGTCATTTGTTTTCAGCTATATTATAAACTCTCAATAAATCTTTGCTGTGGAAAAAATGACTGTTCTAGGTGAAGAAAAAAAAAGCTTCAAACAGTGAATTTTCATCTGGGCTACCAGGAACATTCAGCCATACTACCAGGTGGTAATTGCTTCTGGTAATGGTAATTGCTAGGCCTACCTGACTCACCAGGTTGCTGTTATATTACTTGGGCCAAAAAGAGAGAGGACATATGTTTGTATATGTGGGTGGAGGAGGCGGCTATATTTTGTGTACTTCAGCTTTTTGAGTGTAAACTGCATTTGCAAAATCTGTCTACCAGCCAAGTGACATCAGCCAGGGTAGGAGGAACTTTTCAGAACTCCATCTTCAACAAAGCCCAAGGTTCTGGGCTCCTGTCGATATCTGAAGATGCTGGATTGAAAAAGCCAGACATATGTTGAGAGAAACTAGAATTTTCTAGCAATCTTGCAAAATCACAACAGTTTTAATTAAAATTATTTCAAAGTAGCTTTACTTAATGGGTCATAGGACAAAATGTTGAATTAACACAAAGAATTTCCTAGTAGAAGGAAAACAAATGGGAGGTGGCCTCTCGTGTGAGTTTTCTGTAATTGGAACCACCAATCAGTGGTGTCACACAAGGGATCCCTGATGGAATATTTTTTGTGTCCGAGTCAGCATGCACAATTAAATGCTGGAAAAGGGTTGGCTTCTCCAGTGTGGAAGTGCTGAGGTAATGAAAGATGTATAAGGCACAGTTCTCCAAGAGAAGAGACTATGAGCTAGTGGGGGAGGTGAGAAACTGATGCATAAGAGATAAATAATCAGTGAAAATCTAAGTTCTTCAAAAGTAATATAAACAAATGGCTGCATTAGGTGGGATAGGGTGGGAGGCAATGCAAGGAGAGATGCTAGAGCAGATCATAAAGTGTGGTCAAGGACCATTGGGTAGACAAATCTAAATGGAGCAGAAAACTCAGATAAGGGGCTGCAGGGATACAAAAATGGCATGGGTATTATTCTCTACAGGTAAGGTGTAAAAGCAGCCTAAGTGCCCTTCAATAAATGATTGCACAAAGAAGTCAATGAAATACTATCCTAAGTTTATTTTATTTTGTTTTATTTTTTAATTGCCACCAGGGTTATCACTGGAGCTCATTGCCTACACAATGAATCCACTGGTCCTGGTGGCCATTCCCCACACCCTCTTTTTCTTTTGTTGATACAAACAAAGAGAATTTGGGAGAGAAAGGGGAGATAGAGTAAGAGAGAGAAAGAAAGACACCTGCAGCCCTACTTCACCATTCATGAAGCTTCCTTCATGTACTTAGGGGCTGGGAGCTTGAACCTGGTTCTTTCTAGTGTGCCACCACCCAGCCTCACTACTCTGCAATTAAAAAAAAAACATGACATTGTATTCTCTAATTCCATCCCAGGTGGTTCACTTCCTAACAAAGTCCCAAAACCTAGATATAGAACATGTTCTGTGAGAGAGAGCATATGTTCACATGTATCCATAAACTAGTGCAAAATATATACTGAAAGCAGAAGTACACTAGAGTTTGCAGTGAGTACCCCCCTAATACTTCCTCTCCACTATTCCAACCTTTGGGTCCATGATTGCTCAACAATTTGTTTGTCTTTTTATGTTAACTCTCTTTTCAGCCACCAGGTTCCAGAGGCCATCAGGATGCCGGCCAGGCTTCCCTGGACTGAAGACCCCACCAATGTGTCCTGGAGCTCTGCTTCCCCAGAGACCCATCCTACTAGGGAAAGAGAGAGGCAGACTGGGAGTATGGACCGACCAGTCAACATCCATGTTCAGCGGGGAAGCAATTACAGAAGCCAGACCTTCCACCTTCTGCAACCCACAACGACCCTGGGTCCATGCTCCCAGAGGGATAGAGAATGGGAAAGCTATCAGGGGAGGGGGTGGGATATATGGAGATTGGTTGGTGGGAATTGTGTGGAGTTGTACCCCTCCTACCCTCCTATGGTTTTGTTAATTTATCCTTTCTTAAATAAAAAATAAATT
This sequence comes from Erinaceus europaeus, assembly GCF_950295315.1. Lineage (NCBI taxonomy): Eukaryota > Metazoa > Chordata > Mammalia > Eulipotyphla > Erinaceidae > Erinaceus > Erinaceus europaeus. The sequence goes on from NC_080172.1 coordinate 58,397,778, forward strand.
TTAAAAAATGTGACATTGTGTTCTTAGGGACAAAATGATGGAACTGTAGGTGACTATACTTAGTGAAATAACTAGGGAGGTGAAAAAGGCCAAAGACAACTCATATGTGAAATACAGATAAAGCATACAAACTTGCAAAAGAAAAAAAGGAAACAAATTGTCTCTCAGACTGTGTTAAGAACTATGGTGGTTATTGAGGGACAGGAACAGAACTGTGATGGTGGGTACAGCACCTCTAGTATTTTAGAATCTTGCAAATCACTAATAAAAAACAAGATTAAAAGACTGGCATGGGTAAGTGGGGAGTCAGAAAGAATGTTGAAAATAAAAAATAAGTTTAGACTTTACTCTGCAGGGATTTAGAAACTGTTAGGGCTTTTGAGCAGAAGAGAGACACACTGACAGTTATATTTATAGAAACGTAATCTAACAAGGTTTTAGAGACTGGCTTAAAGGGAGAAAATAATGGAAAAGAGAAATAAGTTGAGAGACTATTGAAATAGTCCAGCCAAGAGCTGAGAGCTTGACCTAGAGCAGAAACAATGGAGAGATAAAGAAGTTGGGAACAGGGGGTGGATTCATAAATGCATTGAATTGGTTTTAGTTTTAAACAGTCCTAAGAAGTGTTGCTTTGTGTGTTTAATTTATCTATTTCTACTTTATATTTTCCAGACTGCTCAACTAGAAATCAGGGCCTCCTTTGCCAATAAAAAGGATAAAAATATGCTATCTCAGAATATGCCACTCTGGCATGTGAATTATTTTGGATCGATGGCAACTAAAGGTAGCAGGTCCAGGATAACTCTGTGCCGTCTCCCTTACAGGACATCGGTATCCCTTTGTAAATGTAACAAAAGTTCTAATGCCGTGGTCTGGGAGGTAGCACACTGGATAAAGCATTGGATTCTCAATCATGAGGTCCCGAGTTAGATCCCCGGAAGCACATGTACCAGAGTGATGTCTGGTTCTTTCTCTCCTCCTATCTTTCTCGTGAATAAAGAAATAAATTCTTTTTAAAAAAAAAAAAAAGTCGTAATGTCTTCCTTCCCAGCAGCAGGGAAAGAACACCTTTAATAGAAGGAGATGAGTCTTATCCCCAGAGGCAGTATGGTGAGTCTACTTAACCTTACTGAAGAGTCTTTATCTACCATATGTCCCCCATTCATCTGCCCAGAACTTTTCACTCCTAAAATCCTAAACCATCCCTCCTTTCTTATTCTTTACTTGCTTTTCCACAAATATATATTTGTTAGAGTGGTCAATAAACCCTTGATTCCTGCTCCCTCTTTGGATTTTTGCCTCCTTTATGTGAAAACCCCATGTGCAGGCGAAAATCACCCTTTCTCCTTTTAGATTGCTTTTTTTTTTGTCACTGGTAACTCAAAGTTGGTAGTTGAAGAGAGAAGTTAAGAAAAGGATAATGTATTGAGTTGTCAGAAAAGTCATGATGTATTTTGTTATGGTTTTTCCGACAACTCAACAACTCAATATAAGATGGTACTTAGAGGGGTCTTTTTTTTTTAGTTCGGTGGGAAAAAGAGAAATTGAGAGAGAGGATCCAGGAGGTGGCACACCTGGCTAAGCACACATATTATAGTGCACAAGGACCCATGTTCAACCCCTGGTCCCCATCTATAGGGGAAAGCATCACAAGTGGTTAATCAGGGCTTCAGTATCTCTCTGTCTCTCTCCTTCTATATCATACCTTCCTCTCTCATTTTCTCTGTCTTTATCCAAAAATAAATACATAAAAATATTTTTTAAAAAGAGAGAAATTGAGAGATGATGGGGAGATAGAGAAAGGAAGAGAAAGACACCTGCAGACCTGCTTCACCACTCATGAAAAGGACCCCCTGAAGGTGGGGGTGGCTTGAAACTGGGTCATTGCACTTGGTAATATGTGTACTTAGCTGGGTGCACCACCACCTGGAACTCTATGAGATGAGGCTTAGAATTTACTTTTGAGGAGGTATGGCTATGGAGCAGCAGCAGCTGTGTTTCTCTCCTCTCCTCTCCTGGGTCAACTAGTAATAACAAAGGAGATCATCTGGGACAGCAACAAGGCAAGACTAGAATGACTTCAGGAACCTATCAAATCACTGGAGTGAGGGATTAAGTTAAGAAACCTACTTATAGTTTAAAAGCCTTCAGGCTCCCATAGCCTACATGGAAGAAAAAGAAAAAAAGAGGCTTTTAATCCACTGCACTCCAACTCAGGGATTAAAATAATATTGAAAAAACTGTCAATTTCCACAATTGTGAACCCTTTAAGTACCTTACTTAGACACATGTCAATCCAGGCAAGAGTGATCAGTAATTTGAAAAGTACTGAGAGAGGGACCTCATAACATTTTATATAAAATGGCTAAACCAACAAGAAGAAATATTGGAGAAATAAACTGGGACAAGAGTCCAGCTAAAGGACTCCCAAAGGTTGAAGCACAAAATAATGAGGTCAATACTCAAACACTAGTTAAAGAAATAATCACAGGAGTGAGTAAAGAGTTTGAAAGAATTGTCATCAGAAATTCAGAAACAACAAATGAGACTCTGGAAGAAAACACTAATTACCTCAAGGTTATTAGAGAGCTGAAAGATAAAATAGCTGAGCTAAGAACACAACTAGATGAACAAGCTAAAATAGTTTCAGAACAGGGTAAAAAATAGATGAACTCCAGAAAATAGTAGAGGGGAGAGAGAGAATAGAATAAATGGCTGAAAACAGAATTAGCAAGATCGAGGAAGAATTAGTGACAACTGAAAAAGAAGTAAAAGATCTCAAAAAGAGATTAAGAGATACTGAAAACAACAATAGAGACCTATGGGATGACTTCAAAAGAAACAATATATGCATTATTGGCTTACCAGAAGAAGAAAGAGAGGGAGGGGAAGAAAGCATCCTTCAGGACATAATAGCTGAAAACTTCTCTTGTCTAGACAACATCAAAAACATAAAGCTTCAAGAAGCCCAGAGGGTCCCAAACAGAATTAACCCAGACTTAACAACACCAAAATACATCATATTTAGAATGGAAAGGAATAAGGATAAAGAAAGGATTCTGAAGGCTGCAAGAGAAAAACAGGTCGCCTACAGAGGAAAAACCATAAGATTAGCCTCAGACATCTCCACAAAAACACTACAGGCCAGAAGAGAATAGCAAGATATCTATTGAGTGCTCAGTGAGAAAGGCTTTCAACCAAGACTACTGTATCCTGCTAGACTGTCATTCAGACTAGATAGACAAGCAGCAGTTGAAAGAATCAACTATCACCAAGCCTGCCCTGAAAGAAGTTCTGAAAGGTCTCCTAGAAACAGTCAGACCACCATAAATAATCCATATATCAGAACACTCTAAAACTCTACAAGAATGGCGTTAAAATATCTTCAATCAATAAAGACATGAGGGAGCTAAATGAGGAGATAGATAAACTAGAACTATTGGACATTTTCAGAGTCATTCACCAAAAAAAAACTGGAATACACATTCTACTCAAATCCACATGGGTCATTCTCAAGGATAGACCATATTTTAGGCCACAAAGACAGCATCACCAAATTCAAGAGCATTGAAATCATCCCAAGCATCTTCTCAGATGACAGTGGAATTAAACTAACACTTAACAATCAACAAAAGATGAATAATAGTCCCAAAATGTGGAAGCTCAACAGTATACTACTTAACAACCATTGGGTAAAAAGAGGAAATAATGAAAGAAATCAAAATGTTTTGAGAGTTCAATGAAAATGAAGACACAAGCTATCAAAATATTTGGGACACAACTAAGGCAGTACTGAGAGGGAAGTTCATAGCCAAAGAAGCACACATAAGGAAAAAAGAAAAAACACAAATAAACAACCTGATTGCACATCTTAAAGACCTAGAAGAATAACAAAGGAACCCTAAAGCAACCAGAAGGACAGAAATCACTAAAGTTAGGGCAGAAATAAATAACATTGAAAATAAGAAAACCATACAAAAGATCAACGAAAGTAAGAGTTGGTTCTTCGAAAGAGTGAACAAAATCGACAAACCTTTAGCCAGACTCACAAAACAAAAAGGGAGAAGACCCAAATAAATCGGATACTAAATGAAAGAGGAGATATCACAATAGACACCGCAGTAATTCAACATATCATGTGAGGCTTCTATGAACAATTATATGCCACCAAGCTAGAGAACCTGGAAGAAATGGAATATTTCCTAAAACCTACGAACTTCCAAAATTAAATAAAGAAGAACTAGATAATATGAAAAGGCCCATCACAGCTAATGAAATTGAAACAGTTATCAAAAACCTTCCCAAGAATAGAAGTCCTGGACCAGATGGTTTTACAAATGAATTCTACAAAACCTTCAAAGGAGAACTAATACCTCTACTTTCAAAAGTCTTCCAGAAGATTGAAGACACTGGAATACTCCCTGCCAGCTTCTATGAAGCCAACATCACTCGATACCAAAAGCAGACAGGGACACAACCAAAAAAGAAAACTACAGACCAATATCTATGATGAACATAGATGCGAAAATACTGAACAAAATTCTAGCCAACCGGATATAGCAGTATATCAAAAAGATTGTTCATCGTGACCAAGTGGGGTTTATCCCAGGGATGCAAGATTGGTTTAATATACGTAAATCAATCACCATGATCCACCACATCAAAAAAAGCAAGACCAAAAACCACATGATCATATCAATAGATACAGAGAAACACATGAAAAAATGTTCCAAGTCTTTGATTGTCAGAGAAATGCCCATAAAGACAACAAGGAGATACCACTTCACTCCTGTGAGAATTCCATACATCAGAAAAGATAGTGGCAGCAAATGCTGGAGAGGTTGTGGGGTCAAAGGAACCCTCCTACACTGCTGGTGGGAATGTAAATTGGTCCATCCTCTGTGGAGAACAGTCTGGAGGACTCTCAGAAGGCTAGAGATCGACCTACCCTATGATCCCGCAATTCCTCTCCTGGGGATATAGTCTAAGGAACCCAACACACCTATCCAAAAAGATCTGTGTACACATATGTTCTTGGCAGCACAATTTGTAATAGCCAAAACCTGGAAGCAACCCAGGTGTCCAACAACAGATGAGTGGCTGAGAAAGTTGTGGTATATATGCACAGTGGCTGAGAAAGTTGTGGTATATACGCACAGTGGAATACTACTCAGCTATAAAACATGGTGACTCCACTGTTTTCAGCAGATCATATATGGACCTTGAAATATTCATGTTAAGTGAAATAAATCAGAAACAGAAGGATGAATATGGGATGATCTCACTCTCAGGCAGAAGTTGAAAAACAAGATCAGAAGAGAAAACACAAGTAGAACCTGAACTGGAATCGGCATATTGCACCAAAGTAAAAGACTCTGGGGTGGGTGTGGGGTAGAATACAGGTCCAAAAAGGATGACAGAGGACCTAGTGGGGGTTGTATTGTTATATGGAAAACTGGGAAATGTTATGCATGTACAAACTATTGTATTTACTGTTGAATGTAAAACATTAATTCCCCAATAAAGAAATTTAAAAAAAAATTACTTTTGAGTGAATAGATGCACCTCCTAGTTGTCAGGCATGAAATTATACATTGAGAAAACTGTAGTCAACTCGTGCTGCTGGTCATTTAGGCTGCTTATGGACAGTTCTGTTTGCATGGTCTATGTAGGTGGCCTGAGTCCAATACAGGCCAGAGTACAGCTTTACTATTTTCTGTCTCAAGGCAATCTTCTAAAAAAATCTGTATGCATGTTGGAATCACACATTTAAGAGGAAAAATTGATGATGCAGTAGAGTTAATAATCACTGTACGAAAAATATGTCCACCAAGAGCAGTGGATTTATAGTCCAGACACTGAACCACAGCGATGACCCTGGAGGAAAAAAATAATAATAAAATAATTCTTAATTAAAAATAAAGCTATGTAGATAAGTCAGAAATAAGGACATGACTTTGGAGAAGTATCTCTGTAGCTAGGCAATTACGCAGCAGTAGCGATATTGCAGAGTGCTCACTGCCAGTGGCACTCATGGGAAGGTGGTTGAACAAATGAACTTAGATTCAAGAACAGAATGAGGGGGAAGACTTCATGACATGCAAAAGAAGGGAAATCAGGCAGGAGGTGGGGGAAATAATTCAGCTAGTAGACAAGTGTGACACTTGCACACCTCAGTCACCTGGTTTCATCCCTGGCACCATGTGTACAGGAGTGGTACTTTGGCTTCTCTCTCTCTCTCATGTGAACTCTCTCTATCTCATATGAAAACTCAATATTGGAAAGAGAGAGGGAGAGAACTGGGAGATAGTTCACATGGTAGAATGCACAGTTGACTATGAGCCTCTGACCACATGGAAGCCCCATGCAAAGGGTGGGTGGAGCAGTGCTGTGGTGGCTTCCCTCTCAACCTCTCTCTCTATCTCCCTCTCTCTCTCCTCACATCTATCTCCATCTCTCTCTATATATCTGCAAGAAAAAAAAGCAGTGGAATTGCTCAGGAATGTTGTGAAAACCTGGAAGCGAAAGAGAGGAAGGGGGAGATGGAGGAAGGAGAGAAGAGAGGGAGGGAGGGAGGGAAGGAGGGAGGGAGGGAGAGAGAGAGAGAGAGAGAGAGAGAGAGAGAGAGAGAGAGAGATACAGGTTAGTGAAGTGTCCTGTGCAGGCACTCTATGGAATCTGACATTGCTGATAATATGCTCCCTCCCTCCCACGACCACCACCCTTCCCTCCAGAAAGAGAAAGAGACAGGCACAAACACCCTTGAGACTGAAAGAGAGTAAACTCTGCCACCCCAAATATGTCATTGGCAAAAAGCTAATGTTTTGGTTACCTTGGAAAAGATGTTTACATGTAAACTTCTCTTTTTAAGAGGGTTTTCCCTACCCTTCATTTGAGGAAAGATCTAATCTCCTAAACTTGTCAGTGGAGAAGGCAGAATTTGCATCTGTGTGCTGTTTACTGTAACTTCCCCATAGCCTGCCTAACTGATCTTCTCTTTCTTCTTCCCAGTGTCTTCTGTTTTGGCTTAGCTTATTTAAACATAGTTTCTGGAGCCATGAGGATGAGTCAGTCTGACTGTCTGGGTCTTTCCCATATATATATATCAGTGATATTCACCTGTTATTAATAAGCTTTTTTTTTTTTTACTTCTTGCCAGTCTACTTGATGCTAGTTTAGCTATCTGTCTAGACTCCAAAGAATGCCAGGATTATAGGGCTATAACCTCTGTGTCTTAAGAGTACTAAGCATAGTGTTATAACTGAGTAGTGCTTGGGCTGACAAAACAATTCACCTGGAAAGTGTACCTGCCTTGCCATGTTCATGAGCCAGGCACTGGGGGAATCTTCAGTGCTGTGGGTCTCCTTTCTCTCTCTCTCTCTTTCTCTCTCTCTCATTCTCCCTTTCTCTCTCTCTCATTCTCCCTCTCATTTTTTTCTTTATTGGAGGAATTAATAGTTTACAGTCAACAGTACAGTAGCTTGTACATGTGTAAAATTTCTCAATTTTCTACATAACAATTCAACTCTCCGTCATTTTAATCTTTTTATTTTATTTTGGATAGAGACAGAGAATAATTGAGAAGGAAGAGAGGGATAGAGAAGGAGAGAAAAAGAGCAATACCTGCAACATTGTCTCACTACTTGTGAAGCTTCCCTCCTACAAGTGATGGTGTGTGGGGGGGCTTGAACCTGGGTCCTTGCACATGGTAACCTATGCACTCTACTGGATGTACCACTTGCCTAGCCTCCTCTGATTCTATCTGAAAGTCAGCAATGGCAAAAGAAAGAAAGAAGGAAAGAAAGGAAAGACAGAAGAGAGAGAAATAAGGAGGAGGAGAAGGAGGAGGAGAGGAAGAGGATGAGAAAGAGGAGAAGAAGAAGAGGAGGAGGACGAGAAGAGGAGAAGAAGAGGAGGAGGAGGAAGAAGAGGAGGAGGAGGAGGAGGAGAAGAAGAAGAAGGAGGAGGAGGAGGAGAAGAAGAAGAAGAAGAAGATGGAAGAAGAAGGAGGAGGAGGAGAAGGAGAAGAAGAAGAAGAAGAAGAAGAAGAAGAAGAAGAAGAAGAAGAAGAAGAAGAAGAAGAAGAAGAAGAAGAAGAAGAAGAAGGAGAGCTTATAGAAGGAGACAAGGGGGAGTCGGGCGGTAGCACAGCAGATTAAGCGCAGGTGGTGCAAAGCACAAGGACCGGCCTAAGGATCCCGGTTCAAGCCCCCGGCTCCCCACCTGCAGGGGAGTCACTTCACAAGCGGTGAAGCAGGTCTGCAGGTGTCTGTCTTTCTCTCCCCCTCTCTGTCTTCCCCTCCTCTCTCCATTCTCTCTGTCCTATCCAACAACAATGACATCAACAACAACAATAATAAAACAAAAAGGGCAACAAAAGGGAACAAATAAATAATACTTAAAAAATAAAAAGAGACAAGGAAGAAGTGCTTATAGAAGGAGACAAGAAAGGGAGCCCAGTCATCTAGGGGAATGCAGGTTCAAGTCCCAGCTCCCACCTGCAGCAGGGACACTTCACAAGTGTTGAAGCAGATCAGCAGTTGTCTGCCTTTCTCTCTTCCTCTTTATCTCCTCCTCCCCTCTCAGTTTCTCTCTGTTCTATCAAATAAAATGGAAAAGAAAAGTGGACACCAGGAGCAGTGGATTTGTACTGCCAACACCAAGCTCTGGCGATAACTCTGGAGGGGAAAAAAAAAAAAAGGAAGTGAGGAAGGCAACCTCTGGGACAGGTGCTGAAGCTTTAGATGAGGGCTAAGGCTTTCCTGGGCAAAGCAAGAGTGAAGGAGCCAAGAGACAAGAAGTCTCAAATCCGAGTCAGAACCCTCTCCCTTCTCTCAAGTTTTAGCTTATAAAAGGGAAATGCTGCCTCTTTGCCTACAGATTCTGTCTGCCTCAGGAGGGTGATTTGTAGGAGATCTAGGTGACCTGTTCTATTTTTAAAATGATAATGAGCCAGTAAACTCAATCATCCAACCTATAAAACTGTTGTGGTTGGGAAACAGAGTGTGCAATAGATACGGAAAACACTGTCTTTCTGGGGGGGGGGAGTTGTAGCTGAATCCTTGGTTTTAAACATTTGGACCCCAGTGATCAGTAATGTGGCTTGGGAAATGGTGCAGTGGATAAAGCACTGGACTATCAACTATGAGGTCCCGAGCTGAATCCCTGGCATTGCATGTACCTGAATGATATGTTCTGGTTCTCTCCCCTCCTCCTTCTCTCTTTCCTTCTTTTTTTCTCTCTTTCATAAATAAATACATCTTGGAGAGAAGATAAAGATCATCAGAGAGGCTGGGCAGTGATGTACCTAGTAGAGTGCACAGGTTACTGTGCACAGGGACCCCAGCTCTAGCCCCTGGTCCCTACCTGCAGGAGGGGAAGAGGGTAAGTTTAATGAGTGATAAAGCAGTACAGCATTTTTCTCCATCTCTATCTCCCCTTTCCCTCTCAATTTCTGTCTCTATAAAAATAAATATATATTTTTAAAAAGATCATCAGATCATCAGTAATTTCAGTAATATACACTTAAAGAGGAGAACTGAGCACAGAAAGATGAAGGGACTACCTCAAAATCACAGTCCCCATCTCCCAAATATGACCTCCTAAGTCTCTGATCAGTGCCCCTTTCCCCATGCCTGACCCCTCTGCTTCTCTAGTCAGTAGCAACAGGAGGCACTGGCCAACAAAGCTGCTGGGACAAATGGAGTTTCTACACATCTATAATCAGTGCAAAGTGTGTGTGTGTGTGTGTGTGTGTGTGTGTGTGTGTGTGTGTGTGTGTGTGTGTGTTGGGGGGGGGTGACAGCACCTAAATCAGCTTGGAGTCTGTCTTTCTGTACTTATCACTAGCAACCCAAGAAATGAAAACCTGGGCTGCATTGCTGGGCTAAGAGGATGATATTTCCCAGTCAAGTGCATATTACCATAAACAAGGACTCAAGTTTAAGCCCCTGGTCCCTATCTGCAGGGGGAAAGCTTCACAAGTGGTGGAACAGTGTTGTGTCTCTCTCTTATGCAAATCATTCTCTCCCCATCTCTTACAGTTTCTCTCCATCTCATAATTTAAAATGTGATTTTTGCAACAAAAACAATAAAATATCTAGGAGTAAACCTAGCCAAAGAAGTGAAAGACTTGTATACTGAAAATTATGAGTCACTACTCAAGGAAATTGAAAAAGACACAAAGAAATGGAAAGATATTCCATGTTCATGGCTTAGAAGAATTAACATCATCAAAATGAATATACTACCCAGTGCCATCTACAAATTTAATGCTATCCACATCAAGATCCCAAGCACATTTTTTAGGAGAATAGAACAAATGCTACAAATGTTTATCTGGAAATAGAAAAGACCTAGAATTGCCAAAACAATCTTGAGAAAAAAGAACAGAACCGGAGGCATCACACTCCCAGATCTCAAATTGTATTATAGGGCCACTGTCATCAGAATTGCTTGGTACTGGAACATGAATAGACACACTGACCAGTGGAATAGAATTAAGAGCCAAGAAGTGAGCTCCCACACCTATGGACATCTAATCTTTTACAAAGGTGCCCAGACTATTACATGGGGAAAGCAGAGTATCTTCAACAAATGGTGTTGGAAACAATGGGTTGAAACATGCAGAAGAATGAAACTGAATCACTGTATTTCACCAAATACAAAAGTAAATTCCAAGTGGATCAAGGACTTGGATGTTAGACCAGAAACTATCAGATACTTAGAGGAAATTATTGGCAGAACTCTTTTCCGCATAAACTTTAAAGACATCTTCAATGAAACAAATCCAATTACAAAGAAGACTAAGACAAGCATAAACCTATGGGACTACATCAAATTAAAAAGCTTCTACATAGCTAAAGAAACTACTACCCAAACCAAGAGACCCCTCACAGAATGGGAGAAGATCTTTACATGCCATACATCAGACAAGAGGCTAATAACCAGAATAAATAAAGAACCTGCAAATCTCAACAACAAGATGACAAATAGCCCCATCCAAAAATGGGGGGAGGACATGGACAGAATATTCACCACAGAAACACATGAAAAAATGCTTCAAGTCTCTGACTGTCAGAGAAATGCAAATAAAGACAACAACGAGATACCACTTCACTCCTGTGAGAATGTCATACATCAGAAAAGATAGCAGCAGCAAATGCTGGAGAGGGTGTGGAGTCAAAGGAACCCTCCTACACTGCTGGTGGGAATGCAAATTGGTCCAACCTCTGTGGAGAACAGTCTGAGGGACTCTCAGAAGGCTAGAGATCGAACTACCGTATGATCTTGCAATTCCTCTCCTGGGGATATAGTCTAAAGAACCCAACACACCCGTCCAAAAAGATCTGTGTACACATATGTTCTTGGCAGCACAATTTGTAATAGCCAAAACCTGGAAGCAACCCAGGTGTCCAACAACAGATGAGTGGCTGAGAAAGTTGTGGTATATATGCACAGTGGAATACTACTCAGCTATAAAACATGGTGACTCCACTGTTTTCAGCAGATCATATATGGACCTTGAAATATTCATGTTAAGTGAAATAAATCAGAAACAGAAGGATGAATATGGGATGATCTCACTCTCAGGCAGAAGTTGAAAAACAAGATCAGAAGAGAAAACACAAGTAGAACCTGAACTGGAATTGGCATATTGCACCAAAGTAAAAGACTCTGGGTTGGGTGGGGGGGCAGAGTACAGGTCCAAAAAGGATGACAGAGGACCTAGTGGGGGTTGTATTGTTATATGGAAAACTGGGAAATGTTATGCATGTACAAACTATTGTATTTACTGTTGAATGTAAAACATTAATTCCCCAATAAAGAAATTAACAACAACAGCAAAAAGAACGATGAACCCACCTTCTCTGACCCAACTTTGATTGAGATAGAAGGAATTATGTTAAGTGAGATAAGTCAGAAAGACAAAGATGAGTGGGAGTTGGGCAACAGTGCAGCAGGTTAAGCACATGTTGCACAAAGCGCAAGGTTCAGCCTAAGGATCCCAGTTCAAGCCCCCGCCCCCTCCTGCTCCCTACCTGCAGGGAAGTAAAAAAAAAAATGTGATTTTAGAAAACTTTAAAAAGAGAGGCAAAAAATGATTCACATAAGACCTTGGCAAAGATCTCTGCCCTTGGCTGTCAGAGAGAAAAGAAATACTATAAGGTTGTGATTTCAGAGTGACAAACAGTTACTTGAAACCATGTTTTCAGCTAGAGGTTCCAAGTTGGCCTTTGTGTCTTTTCATCCATTAACCAAGTTCTGTTTGCTTAACCTCATCAACATGAATAGCAACTTCCCGAAATGCTTCTAAATCAGTCTTCCCCACCAACCTCCACTCCTCCTCCTTATGCTACAAAGGAATCCACTATTTTCTTTTTAAGGAACTAGATCTTTTTGATTATTCAATGGCAACCTCAGACTTTAATTTGAAATGTGTGGGATATCTTGTAACCAGACCAGGGACCAAAATGAGGACTGGGTGCCAACCACAGTCACCATACTGTGTCACCTCCTGGAACTGGAAACTTCATGGGAAATGACTCAGTTAGAAATTAAGTGTGGAAGAGCCAATAAATTCATATGTGAAATTATACACTGTCTGATGTCAGGATTTAAAAAACGTAGAAGCAGGTATTAAGAATGAAGCCCCAAACTCTAACAAGAAATGTCTGTTATTTACTCTAACTGTGATGACTAGTGCAGAGGGAAATAGTTTGTCTCAAGAGTGGGACACATGACCACAAATTCTTGGGTATGGGGCATGTGAATCCTTTATTTATAACCATGGAAATTAAGTATTTCATGATTGGTTTACAAGCTCCAGCAACAACTAAGTCCATATAAATACTGTTGATCTCTATCATATTATTTATCAGAATCATCAATAATTTGTAGGGTAAAACTTTACAGAACTGTATTTAGTTTCAAGTTATTTATTTACATTATCATTATCATTATTATTTTCCATAGCACTACTCAGCTATGGCTTATGGTGGTAATGGAGATTGAACCTGGTATCTATGAGCCTCATGCATGAAAGTCTGTTGTGCAAATTGCTGTTCTATTTCCCTGGCACCAAGCAATTCTTATCAGTGGATAAAAGTCAGTTTGTGTTAGTCCAGGCAGAAACAGCACTATTTTGGTTGTGGAGTTCCCAACACCAGAGGCTGACTGGCTTGAGCGTTAGATAATAACTTAAGATACTTTCATTCTAATAGTCCTGGGCCAATCTGAGGGAGCATGCTTTGGAGGTTCAAGTTTAACTTGTCAATCATCAGTTCCTTAAGTTTCCACCCTTCTATACTATTTTTTTAAGATTTAATTATTCATTAGTGATAGAGAGAGGAGAGAGAACTAGAATATTACTCTGGTGTATGCGATGTTGGGTATCAAATTCAGAACCCTATGCTTGTAAGTCCAGCACTCTAGCTTCTCTGCCACACCCTGGGCCGCTCTGCATTGTTTTCTTAAGACTCACTCATTTATTTGATGAGAAATAGAAAGAGAGAAGTAGAGAGAAGACATGTGCAATGCCAAAGAATAAGCCCTGGGCCCTACACATATAGGTGCTGCAGTCTCCCTGTTGAGGAGCTACCTCCCCACCATGCTAACCACTTCTTTATTCGCTCCTCTTGTTAAATTGTCTGGTTTGAAGGTGGATTGAACAGGACAGTGACGTATTTCTCTTGTACTCTTTTGTGTCACTTTCACCATGACTGAAATGTCATCACATGACTCAGTTTCTACTAGTCAGATTCAACCAAGATGTGCTACAGTGATGATGAAAGTATCTGTGGGACATAGATTGTCCACCTTCATGCCAGAGCAACCATTTCCATTCCAACTTAAGGTTAGTAAGTAAGAGGATGGGAGACCAAGGGTGATGCACCTGGTTGAGCATACATATTACAATGTTACAATGTGCAAGGGCCCAGGTTCAAGCCCCCAGTTCCCACCTGCAAGAGCAAAGCTTCACAAGTGGTGAAGAAGTGCTTCAAGTCTCTTCCTCTCTCTCTCTCTTTCTCTCTCCCTCTCTCTCTCTCTCTCTCTCTCTCTCTATATATATATATATATATATATATATATATATATATATATCCTCCTCCTTCTTGATTTCTGGCTGTCTCACATAATTAAAAAAAACTGAAGTAAGAGGATGCAGTAAATGGCATTGGTAGGCAGGAATCTGGTGAATGAAGACTTCATAAGCCATGAGAGTGTAGCAGTGATGGGAAACCATTGGAGCCATTGGAGTGACTTCAGCTGGGAGGTGATTTATTTTGCCTTATGCTTTAGTTCACTTTGTGGCTGCCACTGTATGAATACAGACACAGGAGCACAATGGTAGTAGGGAGTCCTGACAGTATTTAGGAAGACAGTTGCCATAATCCAATGCATATGGAGAAAGCTTTGATCATACTTTTGGATAACAAGATGCTGGTTCCCATACATCCTCAATATTTTGATTTTTTTTCATTTATAAATTTTTTTTTGATATAGACAGAAACAGGGAGGGAGATAAGGGGAGAGAGCAAGGGAGAAAAAGAAAGACACCTATAGCACTGCTCCAGCACTCTGAACCTTTAGCCCTGCAGGTGGGGACTGGGGGCTTGAATGCAGGTCCTTGAGTATAGTAAGGAGTAGGCTCTACTTGGTGCACCATTGCCCATTTCTTCACCATTTGTACCCAAGGACGCTAGATGTAGCAGAAACAGAATCTGTAGAATCACCTAATATCAACTTCTCTTCCCTTTCAAACCCTAGTAACACTGATTGTGCCTCCCTGAATCCTCCAAGTCGAGAATGTCCAAGAGTCTGAGATATCAGAGTGCTTGCTTTTGTTTGTGTTTTGGTGTATGTGTGTTTGTATTGGGGTGTGTGTTCAGGGAATAAAGGCTTGAAGTTAAGTTATAACTGAAGGCAAAATACTGACTCCAATGATCAGAAGAAAAGAGGAAAGAAAGAGAAAGTCATGTAAAGTGACCAGGTTTAACATATTTTCAAAATGCCTCCACCCCAGGAAGTATGAAAAGAGAATTTCAGAGTTCATCCTACTTTTTGAGATCTTTCATAAACACATAAGGTGACAGATTTTACTTCATAATAAAAGCCTGATAAGCTACCATTTCAACCCCTCTTCTTCCACTTCCCTTCTTTTCTAGCTTGGTAACTTTCTTATTTACTGATTGATTTAATTATGATTGGCAAGTCCATTGGATAAGAGGTGTACAATTCTGCACAGTTCCCACCATAAGTATTCCATATCCTATCCCCTCCATTGGAAGCGTTCCTATTCTTTATCCCTCTGTAAATATGGACCCAGGATCATTATGGAGTGCAGAAGGTGGAAGGTCTGGCTTCTGCAATTGCTTCTCCGTTGAGCTGGGTAACTTTAGATCTGCCTTATACTGATTTCAGGAGAGCTGTTTTCTTTGAATGTGTGTAAGTCAATTCTTTCCTAAAGCATTCTGAGAGAAAGCTCCAGGTAGTGGTTTACAGAAAACTGTTCACTATCTATTTGATGCCAACAAAATGGAGAAACCACTTCAACCTCAAGGTTTGTTGAGAAGATTAAATTAGATACCAAGTCGGAGGATCTCCGATACATATTAGGCCACTTTCGAGATCAGACGAGATCAGGCGTGTTCAGAGTGATATTGCCATAGACAGTAGGCCACTTTCAATATGTTTGTGAGTGTGAATTCCTGGGAGCCTTTCCTCCATCACTGGACCACAACTTCCATCAATGACTTGGACCAGGCAGATGTGGCTTTGGACATGAGTGTTAACTATGGAAGGCTGTCAGCATAGAGCAACCTGATTTTCTGGTCTGGGTATGGGTTCTATTAAACAGAACTGATAACATCAGAGCAGCAGTGCTGAATCTAATTGTCAGCTTCTTTCCTGGACAGTTAAGTCTCTTACCTCTTTTGTGGTGCCCCAGTGGCTCCTTAGGATGGCCAAGGTGGTCATATGCTGAGTAGGTGCCAAACACAAGGCATTGTGTCAGCAATTGTGAAGGATACTCAAGAATCATTTTTTAAATATTTATTTTATTTATTTATTCCCTTTTGTTGCCTTTGTTGTTTTATTGTTGTAGTTATTATTGTTGTTGTCGTTGTTGGATAGGACAGAGAGAAATGGAAAGAGGAGGGGAAGACAGAGAGGAGGAGAGAAAGATAGACACCTGCAGACCTGCTTCACCGCCTGTGAAGCGACTCCCCTGCAGGTGGGGAGCCGGGGTTCGAACCGAGATCCTTATGCCGGTCCTTGTGCTTTGCGCCACCTGCGCTTAACCCGCTGCGCTACAGCCTGACTCCCTCAAGAATCATTTTTACTGAGTGTATTCTAATCACACAAGTTCCAGTCTGGGTCTTTCACAGACCTAATTTATGAAGATGAAGATACAACCTCTCTAAGGAACTGGACATAATTTAAGGGAAATAACACACATACACACATGTGCACGACAGAGACACACCTTTTCTAGTGTAAGATAACTAGAAGTCAAGTCATAAAGAGAAATAAGAATTGAGAGAAAGCAGAGTTCAATGCTAAGTGGGCACTGATGAATGTTTTCAAAGGTAAAGATGTGTTTGCTCTAGGTGCCTTGAAGAATGGGAAGCATCTGGACATGGAAAAAGGGAAAAAAAAGAAGAAGAAGCTTACTACTCATAAGTAAATCTAAAAGTGAGAACACGTCTTAGCTTTGCCCACTATACACCTCCTCCTAAGGGTAGGATCAGGAGGCTCCTTCCTCCCATAATTGGAAGGCAACTGTTTCCTTGTCAAATTTGATCTCAAATATCATTGCATCAAAAGTCAGCTACAGTAATATATCTCTCTGGATGTCGATTTCCTAATCTCTAAAACCAGGATAAGTTAACTCATTCTCAGAGTTTTCAAGAGGATATGATTAAATGATAATGTAAGGCCACTAGACTAGGCAGGTAGAGCACATTTCTTCTATGTGAAAAGACCAGGCTTTGATTCCTGGCACCATATGTGACCGAAAAGTAATCTCGTCTCTCTCCCTCTCATAAAACGAATAAGTAAACCTTTTATAAATGAATGAATGAGGGTCGGGCTGTAGTGCAGCGGGTTAAGCGCAGGTGGCGCTACGCAAAGCGCAAGGACCGGCGGAAGGATCCCGGTTCCAGCCCTGGCTCCCCATGTGCAGGGTAGTCGCTTCACAGGCGGTGAAGCAGGTCTGCAGGTGTCTATCTTTCTCTCCCTCTCTCTGTCTTCCCCCTCCTCTCTCCATTTCTCTCTGTCCTATCCAACAACAACCATAACAATAATAACTACAACAATAAAACAACAAGGGCAACAAAAGGGAATAAATAAATAAAATTTAAAAAGAAATGAATGAATGAATGAAGCTGAGAAAATAGCATAATAGCTATGTAAAAGACTTTTATGCCTGAGACTCTGAGGTTACAAATTCAATTTCTAGCACCACTCATCAGAGATAATCAGTGCTCTACTCATTCTGTGACTTTCTCTCACATTAAAAATAAATAGGGGAGTCGGGAAGTAGCACAGTGGGTTAAGTGCACATGGTACAAAACACAAGGACTGGTATAAAGATCCCGGTTTGAGCCCCCAGCTCCCTACCTGCAGGGGAGGAGTCACTTCACAGGCAGTGAAGCAGGTCTGCAGGTGTCTATCTTTCTCTCCCCCTCTTTGTCTCCCCCTTCTCTCTCCATTTCTCTCTGTCCTATCTAACAATGACGACATCAATAACAACAACAATAATAACTACAACAATAATAAAAAAACCAAGGGCAACAAAAGGGAAAAGAAATAAATATTAAAAGAACAAAAATAAACAAACAAATAAATAATATATTAAATAAATAAGTAAATGAGGTGTAGTAGGTGGCTCACCCAGTAAAGAGTGTATTTTACCATACACAAGGGCCTGGGTTTGACCCCGTCCAGTACATGGGAGTACCTGCAAGGCAATGCGGGGCTTCATGAGCTGAAGAGTGATGCTGTGGTGTCTCTCTTCTCTGTCTTTCACTCTCTATGCAAACAACAACAAAAAGGCCTCAGTTTGCAGTAGATTTGTGTAGACATCAAGCCCTAGAGATTCTAGCAGCAAATAAATAATCACTTATGTGTGATAACAATAGAGAGACCAGAACAATGGTTGCACATCAGCTAGTATATGAAATTGACAGCTCTCGGGGTTAAATGTCTCCATGGTTTGCTAAGCACTCTCATAAGAGTGAGTTTCCCAGCATGGCTTTACCTAAGCAGGGATGATATTCTCATGATTCTCAGTTTACAGTTGGTGAAAACTGAAGGTTGTAGGAATCTTGGCTTTTTCAAGTTCCTGATTTTAGATACAGGTAGGCCTGAGTTCATATGCTAGTATACCTTCTGACACTTAGATTCTCTCAGCTTCAGCTTCTTTACCTTCTGTGGTCAACTTGTTAATTTTTTATTGCCAAACAAACTTCTATAAATATAAAGATTTATTTATTATTTTTGTTTCATTTAGATATAATATGACATGATACTATAATAGGCTCAGGCAGTATCCATCATCCTGTATCATATACAAAAGAGAGAGAGAATGAAAAAGAGGAAAAAATAAGAATATCTTAGGATTCCCCTTTACCAATGGGTAATGAATATTTTCTTAATGGGGTCCAGAACATCAAATGGTGAAAGAAGGGTCTTTTTAATAAATGGTGTTAGAAAAATTTGGTTGAAATGGGCAGAAGAATGAAATAGGACCACCACAAATCACCAAACACAAAAGTCAACTCCAAATGGATAAAAGAAATGGACATAAGATCAGAAACCCTCTTCCCTCTCTCCTCTCCCCCCTCTCCTCCTATTTCTTGAGTAGAGACATCAGACTGCAGGGATTCAATCACAGGCCTCTAGCTTCACATCCACTGACTTAATCTCTAGATCACAACTGGCAGCCATGCAGGAGGAAGGTTTCTAGTAATCTTAGCTTCTATCCATAATCATGAAAACCTGCAAGGACCCACTTCCTGTTTCCAATCACACCTTTCAGGTGTTTTCCCTTCTCCTTTTCACTCTGGCCCTCTTTCTTCCCTTTCCAGGCCATATCTCCACAAAGACCAAACCATCCCTATGTACCCCACTTTTTCAAACCATCCCTATGTTCCCCATCATTTTCCCTCTTTTTCCTTATTAATGCTTTTGCTATTTTTGCTTTTTTTTTGGGGGGGTGTGTGGAATTCTGGTGATGGGAATTCTGTGAAATTGAAACCCTCTTGTCCTTTGGTATAGTTGATCATTATCAAATCAATAAAATATTAAAAAAAGAAAGAGAGCTAATAGGATAGCTAATATAGATTGCATCATATGGGTGGTTATAATCAAATACTTTGACAAGTATTTGAAAAGTACTAACACTGAATGGATTCTGTGTTCCCATAAGTGTTTGTTAACAGTATAACAGTATAACACAATAACAAGAGCAAATAGAATTGGATTCATATCACAAATTGAAAATATATAGTGGCATTGAAATCATATCTAAAATATATGACTAGAACAGATAAAGCCAATAGTATATCCCTGTTCATGAGGGTGTTAAAGCTTTGAAAGCAGAATAAAGACTGATTTGTGGGGGGAAATGAAATAAAGAGACTGATGTAAGAAAGCTTTCAAAAATGCTTATTTCAAATTTGTATTGATTTGTCAGCAAAATTAAACTAGAGTTTCATAGGTCTATGTCAGAACAAAGTAGGTTAGCAGCAAGTTAACACACACATACACAAGCTGCAATAATATGTCTTGAGAAATCACGCAGACTTAAGTCAGTACTTTAGCATGGGATTCAATTTTAAATTACATGTCTAAAAATATGCATATGTATATTGTACTGTTGTAGAACACCACTACGAAACTACGAGTTACGAACGTCTGTTTAAATTACATAGCATCTGTACATTTATGTGCCACTCATTGTGGACATATGCAGATTTCAACAAGGAAGAAAATGGAGACTCACACACCAGCTATCAAATATCTGGAGTCAGCAAGAATTTGAGTCACTGCCAGCCACAAGGCAATGGCCAGAAGTAGTGGTCATACTCAACTACTAAGAGAATAGGGATGTTTAAACTCTCATGTGCATCAAAAGGAAGAGGAGATTATAAGCAACCATAAGAGTAAACTCAGGGAGGGGATGAGATAGAGATATCAGAGCATCACTTGTTGTTTGATTATTGTAGTTATTATTGTTGTCGTCATAGCTGGATGTCCCCTCTTCCCCCTCTTCCCCCTCTTCTCCATCTTCTCCATCTTCTCCCTCTTCCCCCTCTTCTCCATCTTCTCCATCTTCTCCCTCTTCCCCCTCTTCCCTCTGTTACTTACCTTTGAGTAGAGACATCAGACTACATTAAAAAAAAGGGGGGAGTGGGGGTAGACAATATAGAAGAAAATATTGGCAGAATATTCCATGATGTTTGCTTTAAAAAATTCAATATTGGCAGAACTTGATTCTAATTTATTTATTTAGTATTTTATTTTATTTATTTTGGGGTAGAAGCAGAGAGACTCAAGAGGGAAGAGGATGATAGGGAGTAAAAAAGAGAGACACCTGCATACTTCTTTCACCACTCATGAAGCTTTCGCCCTGCAGATGGGGGAACAGAGGCATGAACCTTGGTCCTTGTGTACCGCAATGTGTGCATTCAACCAGGTGCACCACCACCTGGCCTTGTGGAAACATCTTTAAAGAATCAAACTCAACAGCAAGGAAAACAAACACAAAATAAACCAAAACCAACAACACTATATCAAATTGAAAAGCTTCTGAACAGCAAAAGAAAAAAAATTATCAAAACAGAAAAACACTTTATGGAATGAGAGATATAGCATCTTATTATATGTACTATATGTCAAACAAAGAACATCAACAAATATATATAATTCAGAAAACTAAGCAGTGAAAAAGAAACAACTCTATTTAAAAAAGTAGAGAGGATGTAGACAGACTCTTCACTAAAGAGAATACCCAGATGGCCAAAAGACAAGAAAAAATTATCAAAGTCACTGATTATCAGAGAAATACATATAAAGAGAACAATGAGGTACCACATCACACCTGTGAGAATGCCATACATCAGAAAGGACAGAGATAACAAGTGCTGGAGAGAGAGACAGAGAGGGAGAGAGAGAGAGAGAGAGAGAGAGAGAGAGGGAAAAGAAGGAGGAGGAGGAGGAGGAGGAGGAGGAGGAGGAGGAACCCTTCTATACTTCTGGTGGAAATGTAAATAGGTTCAACCCCTGTGGAAAATAGTCTGGAGATTCCTCACATTGGGTTCCTCGGGGGAATGGGCCATCCCAGCTCCCGTTTCACCACCCGGTCTGTTGGCCACCAGAGCCTAGATGCAGAGCTGGGAACCTCAGACCAGTAGCAGTAAGGGTGAGCTCACTGAGCAGTCTTCCAGCGTACGGTGGTGGTGGATGATACGACAAACCACCTCAGGGAAACGTGGCAGTAGACCGAACACTTCATTGTTTCAGTTACAAGTTTATAAAGTGGTAACTGTGCAGGGGAAGTAGCCAAGCTGGCCAATGAGACCAATATCTCCTTGTAAGGAAAAAGAGAGCAAGGCAATGAGAAGGTATGGATGGTGATGCAGGAATGGGGAAATAGAAATTTAAAGAAGGTGAAGGCCACCAGAGAGAGGAGAGGTGGGGTGATGCAGCGAGACTCATAGGCTGGTTGGAATTCCTCCATGTACTCTGGCCACATCTCGCTCGACCACAAGGCTGGCATGCCAAGGGGAGACTGATAGACGAGCTTCTGGGGGGGGGGTCAACCATCCATGCTCAAACACGCATTACACCCACATCTTCGCACCATTATAAATGCATCTTCCCTACAACCTGGCAATCCCTCTTCTAGAGATCTATCCAAGGAAAACAAAACACCCATCAAAGAGACCTATATACACCTATGTTCATAACAGTGCTATTTTGTTTTCTTTTGTTTAATATTTTTATTTACTTATTATTGGATAGAGACAGAGAGAAATTTAGAGGGGAGAGGCAGATAGGGAAAGAGACAGAGAGACACCTGCAGCCCTACTTCTCAAGCTTTCCCCCTGAAGGTAGGGACCAGGGGCTTGAACCTGGGTCCTTGTGCACTGTAATGTGTGCACTTAACTAGGTGCACCATTGCCTGACCCCTACCAGTACTATTTGTAGCCCAAACATGCAAGCAATTTGTATGCCCAAAGACAAATGAATAATTATGATACTGGTTGTACAGATATACAATGTAGTACTACTCAGCTACTTGCTTCTTCTTATATTAAGTGAGATCAGTCAGTAGGAGAAGGATGAATATCAGATAATCTCACTTATAGGTGGAACTTAAGAAATAAGGGTTTGGTCAATCACCAAATAATGTGATGATAACAATAACAATCCATTGTCTTCTTGAACCCTAAGACAGCAGGAACCTCACATTTCCACTATAAAGCTTATATTTCCCCCAGTCCTGGAGACTTAGGGTGGGCCCCACTTTCCTACATGCTTCTCTCAGTTCATATCAAATAATATTGCACCTGCTGATCCCAGCCTAATCAATGCAACAAGTGCCACCTCAGCATGCTTCACTTCAGACTGTGTCCAGAGACTTCAGGTGCGGAATGACAACCCTTCAGCTTCATTACTTGGGTGAGACCTTTCCTTTCATAGTATTTTCTAATTCAATTCCAGGTGGTTCACTTCCTAACAAAGTCCCAAAACCTAGATATAGACCAGGTCCCCTGAGATAGAGCATATGTTCACACGTATCCATAAACTAGGGCAAAATATATACCTGAAAGCAAAAGTACACAATAGTCTGCAGTGAGTACCTCCCAACACTTCATCTGCACTATTCCAGCCTTTAGGTCCATAATTGTTCAACAATTTGTTTGGCTTTGTATGTTAACTTTCTTTTCAGCCACCAGGTTCCAGATGCCAGCAGGATGCCGACCAGACTTCCCTGGACAGATGACCCCACCAATGTGTGCTGGAGCTCCGCTTCCCCAGAGATCCACCCTACTAGGGAAAGAGAGAGGCAGGCTGGGAGTATGGACCGACCAGTCAATGCCCATGTTCAGCGGAGAAGCAATTACAGAAGCCAGACCTTCCACCTTCTGCAACCCACAATGACCTTGGGTCCATACTCCCAGAGGGATAAAGCATAGGAAAGCTTTATCCTACTCTGTTACTACCTACCTGACTCTCTTCCCCCATTCCCACTTTTGTGACCTCAGTTTTGCACCTGTGACAAACTATATTCATATCTACATTCTTTCCTAATTATTATTTTTCTTTTTTATTATCTTTATTTATTGGATAGAGACAGCCAGAAATTGAGAGGGGAGGGAGAACAGAGAAGAGAAAAGAGGGACACCTGCAGCACTGCTTCACCACTCACAAAGCTTTCCCCTGCAGATGAGGACCCAGGGCTCAGACTCGGGTCCTTAAGTATTGTAACGTGCACTTAACCAGGTGCACTGCCACCCAACCACTTCATCTTTTCTAGTTATTTAATATTTATTTAGTTATTTAGTTAGTTAGTTAGTTATGAGTAAGAGACGAAGACACTATTCATCTCTAGCATGAGGTTGTGCTCGGGTCCTTGGTTGTGGTTGGACTATGGGGCTGTCAGACTTGTAGGTTGGTGCTTTAACAGGCTGAGCTATCATCCTAGCCCTTTCCTAATTATCTGACAATTTAAGTTGTTGAATCTTGTACACGGGCAATTTTGCATGTGAGTACATTCATAAGTTTCTTATGAAGTAAAAATGCTAGATCAAACAGCTGGTGCATTTGTCCTCATTCACAGCCACCACCGAATTTTCCTCCAACCAGTAACAATTTCACTGCAAATGTATGAGAAAGCTATTTACCCATAGCCTTGCCAGTACAATGTGGTGTTCAACTCTTATAATGCTGCCAAGTTGAATGGTGAAAATAGTGTTTCGTTGTTGCTTTAATTTTAATTGATCTCATGAATGAGACTGAGCAGGTTTTTTGTGATGCTCTTTTTTTTTTTTTTTTAATTACCACCAGGGTGATTGCTGGGGCTCAGTATCTACATGATGAATCCACTGCTCCTGGAAGTCATTTTATTTATTATTTATTTTCTGTTGTTGATAGAGACAGAGAAACTGAGAGGGGAGTAAGACAGATATAGACACCTGTAGCCCTGCTTCACAACTTTTGAAGTTTCCCCTGCAGGTGGGGGCTGGGGGCTTGAACTCATGCCTGTGTGCATGGTAAAGTGTGCTTCTACCAGACGTATCACCACTCAGTCCTGACTGAGCAGGTTTTTTTATGTGTTATGAAAACTATTTTGTATTTTCTTTATTATAAACCGCATGTTCATATCTTTTGCTCATTTTTCCATGAGGTTATTGGTCTTCTACATTTTATGATAAGGGGATTTTTAATATTATAATCATAAACTCTTTGTGATAGTAGTTTCAAATAATTTTTTATGTCACTAGTTTTATCACTGGGACTCAGTGACAGCACTAACTCATCTATTGCTGCTGGCATCTATCTTTTCCTTTTCTTTCTTTTTTTTTGTATTTTAGAGATAGAAAGAGAGAGAGAGAGAGAGAGAGAGAGAGAGAGACACCTGCAGACCTGCTTCACCACTCATGAAACTTCCCCTCTGCATATGGGGAGGGGGGACTTGAACCCAAGTCCTTGCATTTGGTAACAAGAGCACTAAACTTGATATGTCACCAGTCAGCCCCACAAATAATTTTTCTTTTTCTTTTAGCAAATTGAGGTATGACTGGTTTATAATACTATAGAAGTTTCAGGAACACAGCCTCACAACTTAATAAATGTACATACAATACTATTCACACCACCAAAGTTCATTTTCTTTTTGCTTCTTTCATTGCATTATATGTGTATATGTGTGAACATTTTTTTTTTGTCATTCCAAAAGTTTTTGGCTTGACACAATAACCATTTATTTGTTTATAAAGCTACAGTCCGGGCTCAGCTGCTAGAATTCATCTCTGTCCCAATATATGTCAGCTGGGATCAATGCCAACAAGTTTGCTGCTGCTTGGTGGCCCCACTCCCAGGTCTGGTGGCTGGCTGGCTGTCAGTGTCGCTGATTGACAGCCAGCCGCGCAGTCCTGCCTCTTCATGGTGGTCTCAGGTTCTAAATCACTGCAAGAAAGCTTGAAGGCCTCAGTGCTTAAGTGCTTTTAAGCCTCTCCTTGTGTCACATTTGTGACTGTCCCCACCATCAAACCAAGTGGCATGACTAAGACTGGAGTCAAGTGGGAAAGGAAAAACTAAGGCTAAGGGTGTAAATAAGGCAAATTTGTGGCCATTTTTTGCAAACAAACTACCGTGCCTTTGGGATTTATTCCTTTTGGGATTAGGATCTTTTTCTAGGTGTTATTGTTGCTAGCTTTTCTATGTAGCTTTTGTTTTTTATATAATATGATTTGTTGATTTTTTATAGACTAGACTTATGCCATATGCAGAAAAACCTTCTTCACTCTAAATATATAAAAGTAATCATTTTATTATTAATTGTATGGCTTTAATAATCACACTAAAACTTTGATCCACTTAGAATTTATCCTGTGTTCACTCTAAACTTATATTCTTTATAAAAAATTCTTTTGCCACCAGGGTTATCACTCTGGACCTGCATAACTTCATGATTCTTGGAAGCCATTTAGTTTATTTTTAATATAGTATGAGAGTCATTGAGAGATAGGTAAAGAGGGAGAAAAGGAAAGACACCAGCAGCACAGCTCCATCACTCATTAAATTTCTCCTCTGTATCGGGGGAATGGGAGAGCTTGAATCTGAGTCCTCAAACATGGTAATGTATGTGTTCTAACTGGAAAGCCACCACCCTATTCCCAAATTTATACTCTTTAAAAAAAAAAAGTCCCCTATTTGGGAAATATATCACTCAGGGCAGGCAAATTTATACCTAGTAATAAAAAATCTTACAGATCTTAGTGACTTAGATAAAGATTTGTCTTTCTTTTTTTCTTTCTTTCTTTTCTTCCTTCAGGGTTACTTCTGGGGTTTGGTGCCAACACTACGAATCCAATACTCCTGGCAGCCATTTTTTCCATTTTATTGGATAGGACTGAGAGAAGTTTAGAGGAGAGATGGAAAGAGAAAGATAGATACTTGCAGACCTGCTTCACTACTTATAAAACATCCCCCCCTGCAAGTGGGGATCAGGGGGTCAAACATGGATCCTTGTGTGGGTTCTTGCATTTTGTACTATGTGTGCTTAACTGCCCAGTGTACCACTGTCTGGTCCTTAATAAAGATTTATCTTAAGCTCATTCTTGGAATGGTCACCATGGTTCAGGATAAGTGCTATTCCCCATCAGCTTTGCTTCCAGGGTGGAAGGGTGCCTCCATCGGGAACTTGTCTTGCACAAAGGAATGACTACAACTGAGCACACACTGATTCTCACAGCCTCCTCTGAGAAGTCATGCACATCTCTTCTACTCACATGTCATTAGCTACATAAATCACGCAATGAGTCCTTCCTTATGCTACTGAGATAATTATTCCCTGAGGAGGAAGAACAACTATTTGGAGCATTTCAGTTTTTGGGTTTTTTTTTTTTGCCTCTAGGGTTATTGCTGGGGCTTGGTGCCTGCACTACAAATCCATTGCTCCTGGAGACCATTATTCAATTTTATTAGGTAGGAAAGAGAGAAATTGAGAGGGGAGGGGAAGATAGAGAGGGGGAGAGAGAGATAAACACCTGCAGACCTGCTTCACTGCTTGTGAAGTGACCCCTCTGCAGCTGGGGAGTCAGGGGCTCGAACTGGAATCTTTGCACTTCATACTATGTGCTCTTAACCCGGTGCACCACTGCTGGATCCCCAGCATTTCAGTGTCCATCCTTGCCCTTTGATAAGTGATTAAACAGTACAGACTCTATCTTGCTCTCCATGCATCAATATATTCTTTTATAAGAACTTAGGGAAGGGGGTGGTGTACCTGGTTAAGTGTATACATTACTATGCTCCAGGACCCATGTTTGAGCCCCCACTTCCCATCTGCAGAGGGGAGCTTCACAAGTAGTGAAACAAGTACTTCAGGTGTCTGTATCTCTCTCTCTCTCTTTCTTCCCCTCCCCCTCTCCTCTCAAATTTATCTCTGTATTATCAACTTTAAAAAGAAAGGAAAAGGAAAAATAGTACCAATCCCCAGCAAGAACCCTGGTGGCAATATATATATATATATATATATATGTCATGTTTGACAGTTAGGCACTGGTGATTCATTCACTCATTCAGACAAACAATCTTGTGATGAGATCCTTCTCCAGCCAGCCAGACAGGACCTTTAGGTCATCCAGTTGGCTATGCAACTAGCTCCCTTCTTCCCAACTGGGCCACTATCTCTTATAGACTCTAAATCCAAGCCTCAGAGTAAGGCAAGGCAGCCATCTTCTTGGGTTTGCCTAGCCTCTGATTAAATCTGCTTTTCTCACACCAAATCTGTCTCTCAATAACTGCTGGGCTAGCATTGCGGGTGGGAGAGAGGATCCAGGAACTCGTGGCAGCGTGGTAATACAATTTTTTTATTTGCATGGGAACGCCCCAGAGTTGGGTGTGAGCACAGCGGGTTAAACCAGGTGGTGCCAAACTGCAATGGCAGCCTCCCACTCTGCAAGCCAGCCCTTTCCAGGTTGGGACGTGGGAGAGAAAAGAGGAAGAGAAGAAAAGAGCAAAACCAGGAACAGTAGTGGGTTTTATGGGATAAAACCAGAATTGGCAAGTCGGAAACAGAAATGGCTAGGAAAGGGGGTGGAAAGAGGCAAAAGGCATGCTGGGAAGGTGGAAGCGTCCTTAGCAACTGTTGCGATGGGTTTAACTTGTGGGATTAATATACATTGCAGGCAGGGCTGGTCTCAAGGTAGAAAGAAGATAGATCAGGCAAAACAATGATTATGTAAATAGGCCGTACTGTCAGCAATGCATCATGGAGCAGGGGGAGCTGGTTTAATGCCTGACAAATAATTGGCCTTCTGAGTGGTCAGCAACAAACCTTTGATTCCATAACAAAGAGTCAAAGTGGCTCTTTGTGAAAAGACATACAGAGAACCTGCTGGGGACTTCATCTCTCATACCAGGGTGGAAACATTATCCCTAGCCTGTGTTTGTGCATGTCAGAGCCCACTTAGGCTCACACACAGACTTTCTTCCCCAGATCCAGTTTCCTGTTCTGAGCAGAGAGCAATGTCTAGAGTGACACAGTACAGAAAGGAAGGAACAACAGACTTCATCCAGGAACTCCTGGGTTGAAATGTGTCTCCAAAAAAAGGTATACTGAAGTGTGGAATCCCCCAGTAACCTCAGAATGCCACTTACTTGGAGATGAGGTCTTTAAAGAGATAATCAAGTTAAAAGAATATCATTAAGGTGAGTCTTCAAAAAGATTAAAAATGAACGTACTATATGACCCAGCAATTCCTTTCCTAGGCAAATATCTAAGGAACACAAAACACTTTACCTGAAAAGACCAATACACACCTATGTTCACGGTAATGCTATTTGTAGCAGACAACATTTGGAAACAGCCCGAGTGTCCAACAACAGATGAATAGTTAAAGAAGTGGTATATATGCACACTGGAGTACTACACAACTCTTAAGAAATGATGATATATTCTCTTTTGCTGCAACATGAGTCCATTTAGAGGGCATCACATTGAGCAAAATAAGCCAGAAGCAAGAAGAATACCAGATGATCCCATCACAAATGGGTCTAAGAAATAAAGCAAATTATGCCAGAGCTGAGCAGTGCTCCATCTCTCTCTCCCCCCCTTCCTCCTCTCCCCTCTCTCTCCCTCTCGCTTTCAATAAATAAATAAGATAATTTAAAAAATAAAAATAAAGAAACATGGGAGTCGGGCGGTAGTGCAGCGGGATAAGCGCACATGGTGCAAAGCACAAGGACTGGCATAAAGATCCCGGTAGGAGCCCCCGGCTCCCCACCTGCAGGGGAGTCGCTTCACAGGCGGTGAAGCAGGTCTGCAGGTGTCTGTCTTTCTCTCCCCCCGTCTGCCTCCCCTCCTCTCTCCATTTCTTTCTGTCCTATCCAACAATGAATGACATCAACAACAACAATAACCACAAGAAGGCTACAACAACAAGGGCCACAAAAGGGAAGAAAAAAAAATAATAAATAAAGAAACATAGCAAAGGACAATATAGGGTGACTTCCCAGTGGACTGTAGTCTATTGCACAATCATTAGGGACTCAGAAAGGGGAATGTAGGAGCCCTAAGGAATGGTTCAAGATCTAAGTACTTGTAATGGTGCAGGATCATGATTTGATGGAGAATGAAATGTATTGGTACCTACCCTGGGGAAATCTGACAATGTTCTTCTGTAAATGTGACAATAATCCTATAAATCAACATTTCCTCAATAAAGTGATACTGAAGTTTGGGGGGAGGGAAGAAGGATGAGTCTTTATCCAGTTTGATTGGTGGCCTGACCCAAAAAAAAAAAAAGATATTTGGATACAGACACAATATAGAGGGGAAATGGCATGAAGACACAGGGGAAAGATAACCACCTGAAAGTCAAGGAGAGAGGAAGTCAAGGAGAGAGGAATGGAGTAAATATCTTATAACCCTAAAAAGGAATCAACCTTGGTGATACTGTGATGTTAAGATTTCTGCAGAATTATAATAAATGGTTACTGGTTAAGCCATTGGTGCAAGGTACTTAGTCATGGCAGCCCTAGCAAACAAATACCAGAATCATCTCCAAGCTTGGAAGGGGCTACTGAATGCTATTTTTTTTTTAAAGATTTTCTGGATCCCCACCAAACTAGCAGGAAGGAGTCCCATGATCTGTTGGCAACATCTTCTATGAATGTGGGATGGGAAGTAGTATTGAATTTGGAGACAGCTGCCCCGGGAATGCATCCAGACTCTAGCAAATTTATGACTTGTGATGACAGGTGAACTGGTGAACTGATGAGTAGGGCCACCAGGAATCCATGCCTGGGGGCTCTCTTGAAGGATGAAGGCAGGAGAATGGAGAGACAGTATCCATCATCTTGGTTTAGGTCCCTAGGAGAGACAGTATCCATCATCTTGGTTTAGGTCCCTAGCCTGGCTGAAAGCCTTCCCTAAAAACAGAGTACTAGCAGCTAGTAAAAGACAGTCAAA